>NC_091223.1:20886184-20986184 GCF_040958095.1 Procambarus clarkii | reverse complement strand
CTACATCCTCTCCTTCCCTGCCTCCCTCCGTGCCTGTCTCCCTCTGTGCTTGCCTCCCTCCCTGCCTCTCCCTCACAATCTCTGCCTGCCCACCTCCTTCCCAACCTCCCACTGATTTGTGGCAGACATATCTTTGTAAATTAATTTAAAGGCTGAAGCGTGATTAGCTAGCTACATGTCGTAAAATCTCCTTATAGACATTTTCTGTGATAAAACAAGGTGAGTGAGGGTGGACAGATAAGGGAATACTGTTCTGTAAACCTCACTTGGTTTTCCTTTGTCTGTGTCGTTATAGTTCAGTGACCCATGACTTTGAAAGTTTCAGACTAATAAATCATTTCTAAAACCAATGCTTTAATAGCTTTTTATTATCCTAATTAAACTAAACTAAATAAAACCGAAAATATACTGTAATATGATAGACATCTGCTATTTGAGAAATTATTTGTTATTGGAACAACTCCAGCGTGAGCGAGTGGACGGGTCTAATCCCTGTACACACACACCATGCGTTTCTCGTTTCAATTCGTCGCCACAGTTCAGTGACTACGGCTTCGAAATAATAAAATTAATAAATCATTTAATCAATGGTCATTTAACAGATGATGAGATTATACAAAATGTTACTGGCACTGTTGACGTTCCCAGCACCAGCACAGCCGTTCCCAGCACCAGCACAGCCGTACCCAGCACCAGCACAGCCGTACCCAGCACCAGCACAGCCGTACCCAGCACCAGCACAGCCGTACCCAGCACCAGCACAGCCGTACCCAGCACCAGCACAGCCGTACCCAGCACCAGCACAGCCGTACCCAGCACCAGCACAGCCGTACCCAGCACCAGCACAGCCGTACCCAGCACCAGCACAGCCGTACCCAGCACCAGCACAGCCGTACCCAGCACCAGCACAGCCGTACCCAGCACGAGTACAGCCGTACCCAGCACCAGCACAAAAGCAGCTGAAGCCAACACAGCAGCAGCGAGCACCAGCAAAGCTGATGCAAACATCTAAAAACATCGTGTGTGAAGTGAACAATTAGAATAAGTGTTAAATTCAAGTGTGTACATAGTGTTAAAATTAAAGTTGCAATAATTCTAATGTACAATAGTTTTCAAGAACTGTATTGTAGTACTCAACATACAGCAAAACCACTTTTAATAATACAGTGCTAACGGCTTAATGCACTGCAGTACCTATTTACTGTAGAGCATTCACAACTTCACAAAACTTCAAGATGGACATAACTCCAACAATAAGGTAAATACATGAATTACAGTACTTTTAGTAGAGTAGTAAAATATAGGTACAGTAAGTAATATGATACAATGCATTTTTATTGTGTACAAGAAAAAAAAAGACACTGACGCAAACGCCTCTTGAAGGTCACCTCTTGCAACGAATCCAACGCTCCAACGAACTGGGGGTGGTCCCATATAGTACGTTGAACCGAGGTTGTACTGTACTCCTGGCCACCGCACACCACAACACACGGCAGTGAACGCCACACAAGGCAAACACCGCCTAGGAAACTGAGGCCAGAGAAGCGTCAATCCCGGTTGACATTAGCGAACGAACTGAAGCTTGGCAGCCGGCGCGGTAGGTCCGGGGCTCCCCCCTCCCCCTCCCGGGGTGGGGAGGGCTGCGCGGACGATCGGCGCGGCAGTAAAGTGTGATGTTTGCTTGTTTGCTTGTTTCCTTGGGATTGTAGGGAGTTTTCTACCTCTCTGTTCGGTTTTTGTTGTAGTTTCTTACCATGTGGGGTTTGTTTTGTTACGCCTACCTTTCTGGGTGCCTAACCCCGGTCGATGGCAGATAAGGAAAACCCCCAACCATATGGGGTTTTCCAGGGCCATTGCTCCCTGAAACCTCTCTGAAGGGGCCAGGTTCTGGCGCTGGTCCCTGGTAGGTCTGAACTCCTTAGCTAATGTCCCGGTCTAACATAACATACATTAGCCCGATAAGCTCCAGGGAGCCGTAGGGGCTCCCCACAGAAAAGAGCGTTGAATGTAATGAAACTCCATTTTCTGGGTGAGTCCCGGAGGCTCCCCGGAGCTATCCATGGCTGATATGGATACCCTAACTATTTTGCATCAGTCGGTGTGGGTGGAGTTCTAGGCCTACCGGGGACCACGAGCCAGAACCTGGCCCCCTCAGAGAGGCACAGGGAGCAATGGCCCATAGCATTGCACATGTGATTTGGAGCATTCTATATCTGCCATCGACTGGGACAGGCACCCAGAGAGGTAAGCGCCACAAAACAAACCCCTATTCTGGTTAACAACAAAAATCGACAAACGAGTGGACAGAACTTCCCCAGAAAAACGAACTAACGAGCATGACGTCACATGGTAAAGGTGAAGGAAATAATGACTGCCAATCCACAAGAAGTTGACATAATAGCACTAGAGATCTGCTATGAGGATGATAAACTAATGATGATAAATGCATATAGTCCACCGCCAAGCAGCACATGGTCAAAGGAGGAGCTAGATAGTAAACGTGAAGGTCTTATAACAATAATGAGAGAGATTATAGCGAGAGCGGATAACGATAGATCACGACTGTTGATAGTCGGTGACTTCAACTTGAAATCCATAGACTGGGAAGCATATGAAGCTAAAACAGAAGATTTTTGGACCTGTAAATTTGTAGACCTCATCCTGGAAACATTCTTGTATCAACATGTTAAACAAGCTACGAGGATGAGGGAAGGGGACGTTCCCTCCATGCTAGATTTGATATTTACCAGGAAGGAGGAAGAGATATTTGACATTCAGTACCTTCCTCCCTTGGGTAAAAGTGACCATGTCTTTTTGGGAATAAAGTATGCAATGCGTTATAAGCTGGAAGAAAATAAGGAGGTTGAAGCAGTTGAAAAACCAGACTTCAGGAGAGGACATTATGGTGACCTTAGAAATTTTTTTAGTGAGTATAATTGGACAGACTTGATGCTAGGCAAGGAAGTGAATGAGATGTATGGCAAGTTTTGTGAAATATATGATAAAGGCACAAAAAAATTTATACCAAAACAGAGATGCAGAACTAGGAAACAGGATTGGTTCAATAGAAATTGCGAGAGGGCTAGAGACCGAAAGACACAAAAATGGAATCAATACAGGAAGAGGCCGAACCCCCAAACATACCAGCGATACAAAGATGCGAGAAACAACTACACGGCAGTGAGGAGAGAGGCAGAAAGAAATTTTGAAAAAGGGATTGCGGACAAATGTAAAACAGAACCAGGTCTATTCTATAAATTCATAAACAACAAATTGCAGGTAAAGGATAATATTCAGAGGTTGAAAATGGGAAATAGATTCACGGAAGATGAAAAGGAAATGTGTGAAACACTAAACGAAAAGTTCCAAAGTGTGTTTGTACAAAATGAAATCTTTAGGGAACCAGATACAATAAGAATTCCAGAGAACAACATAGAACACATAGAGGTGTCTAGAGACGAAGTGGAAAAAATGCTCAAGGAGCTCGGTAAGAACAAAGCAGCTGGCCCAGATGGCGTTTCACCATGGGTTCTGAGAGAATGTGCATCTGAGCTCAGCATTCCACTTCACCTGATCTTTCAGGCATCCCTGTATACAGGAATCGTAGCAGACGGGTGGAAACAGGCTAACATAGTTCCAATCTACAAAAGTGGCAGCAGGGAAGACCCCCTCAATTATAGACCTGTATCATTGACAAGTGTAATAGTGAAAGTATTGGAAAAACTAATCAAAACTAAATGGGTAGAACACCTAGAGAGAAATGATATAATATCAGACAGACAGTATGGTTTTCGATCTGGAAGATCCTGTGTATCGAATTTACTCAGTTTCTATGATCGAGCCACAGAGATATTACAGGAAAGAGATGGTTGGGTTGACTGCATCTATCTGGACCTAAAAAAGGCTTTTGACAGAGTTCCACATAAGAGGTTGTTCTGGAAACTGGAAAATATTGGAGGGGTGACAGGTAAGCTTCTATCATGGATGAAAAATTTTCTGACTGATAGAAAAATGAGGGCAGTAATCAGAGGCAATGTATCGGAATGGAGAAATGTCACAAGTGGAGTACCACAGGGTTCAGTTCTTGCACCAGTGATGTTTATTGTGTACATAAATGATCTACCAGTTGGTATACAGAATTATATGAACATGTTTGCTGATGATGCTAAGATAATAGGAAGGATAAGAAATTTAGATGACTGTCATGCCCTTCAAGAAGACCTGGACAAAATAAGTATATGGAGCACCACTTGGCAAATGGAATTTAATGTTAATAAATGTCATGTTATGGAATGTGGAATAGGAGAACATAGACCCCACACAACCTATATATTATGTGAGAAATCTTTAAAGAATTCTGATAAAGAAAGAGATCTAGGAGTGGTTCTAGATAGAAAACTATCACCTGAGGACCACATAAAGAATATTGTGCAAGGAGCCTATGCTATGCTTTCTAACTTCAGAATTGCATTTAAATACATGGATGGCGATATACTAAAGAAATTGTTCATGACTTTTGTTAGGCCAAAGCTAGAATATGCAGCTGTTGTGTGGTGCCCATATCTTAAGAAGCACATCAACAAACTGGAAAAGGTGCAAAGACATGCTACTAAGTGGCTCCCAGAACTGAAGGGCAAGAGCTACGAGGAGAGGTTAGAAGCATTAAATATGCCAAAACTAGAAGACAGAAGAAAAAGAGGTGATATGATCACTACATACAAAATAGTAACAGGAATTGATAAAATCGACAGGGAAGACTTCCCGAGACCTGGAATTTCAAGAACAAGAGGTCATAGATTTAAACTAGCTAAACACAGATGCCGAAGAAATATAAGAAAATTCACCTTCGCAAATAGAGTGGTAGACGGTTGGAACAAGTTAAGTGAGAAGGTGGTGGAGGCCAAGACCGTCAGTAGTTTCAAAGCGTTATATGACAAAGAGTGCTGGGAAGACGGGACACCACGAGCGTAGCTCTCATCCTGTAACTACACTTAGGTAATTACACTTAGGTAATTACATGAGCCGCGCCGCATGTCTGTGCAGCTCCCCCTCCCCCGGAGGGGGAAGAGGGAGCCCCAGAACCCCGCACCGGCGATCCCCGCCCCAGTTCTGAGGCTGGATATCAAAAACCATGAAAAGAACACCGACCGGAGGGTGCCGGGGAGCCTCCGGGACTCACCCAGAAAATGGCGTTTCATTACATTCAACGCTGGTTTTCTGGGGGGGGGAGCCCCTACGGCTCCCCGGAGCTACTTCACCAAAGACTACCTAAGAAAACAAGGGGACATACCTGGGAGGCAGTCGGTGAACCACTCATCAACACGAAGTCGAGACAACAACCCAAGGCCTCCTCCGGAAGCAGCAGGCACATCATACGCCAGAAAAAGGGAGAACAGCTGCAGACGAAGAAACCTATGACCACGACCATAGGAGCCAAAAACCACTGCGCCTGAGAAGAGCATGAAGCTCTGCCACACGACCCCCAGAGGCCAATGCCAACATAAAAAGAGCCGAAGCAAAGCAAACCTGAACCGAAGGAGCCACAACAACCAAGGAGAAGAAAAACAGGAGGGCACCCTGTCCAAAGACCAGGACGGCACAGGCAGTGCATGAGCAGGCCGGAGGTGAAACAACACACGAGATAGCCTGCGAAATGGCGCAGAAGGAACATCGATACCAAAAGCTAGCAGCAGAGACCAAGGTGCCAAACCCAGGAACGGCCCCAAGCGCCTCTACATCCTCCGCAAGCCAATCACATGACAATCCCAGGAGGCAAAAGAAACGCAGGACCAAACCCAAAATGCCACAAGCGTTGTTGGCAATTTCCAACAGTTATTCTCATCCCTAATACAACAGGATGTATTTCCTGTATTAGGCTTCATGCACATCTAATGTTCATTTAATAATCCTTAATACAACAGGATGTATTTCCTGTATTAAATGTAATAATTAACTAACACTACTAATACGTAGTTTAGTATTGTAGAATTTACTGTATTAGGTTGTGGAACATCATGTAATTTCTCTTAGAATTGTGTAGTGTTGCATCAGCCACGCACAGGGGATAAAATTTGCACATACCTGTAGATCTAACACCAATGTAACCATTTACTTTCCTTTATTAGGAATAATAATTTAGTAATAGGTTTACCTTTAATATACAATAGTTTACTGGAATTTCTTTACCCAGCTTAATCGCTGTTCCAGTAAATCATATCATCATCTAACATCATTTCCACCACCAAGCCCGTATTGTTTTATCTGTGCCGTCTACATTAACTGACGTGCACTGTGAGAATTAAACATCACCGCATAACGAATTTATCTAAACCATCAGGAGTGTTCATACACGCCCCCTTCCCTATTTAGCGTTAATAAATAAATATAATTTGTGCTCGAATCCTCACGGCGAGCTATTGCGCATGCGCAACTTTGGGGAAGGAGGAGAGAGACGACTCTTGCCATATTTGCGATCAACAAGTGGTGCTCCGTAGTGGTCCGACAAATCTTACCATTCTGACGACATCTTTACATCTATAGACGTTAGATTGAGGATACAGCTTACCAGAATCACGGACACCAGTTCGGCAGGCATTTTTACCTCATTTGTTCTATTCAACGAGCTCTTAAATAAGATCATGTAGGTGCCATGTCGTTATGATGCGGGCGTAAAAATAATCTCATGTAAGTGCAACTCTTTCCCCTCCAAATATTTAGATATTACCGTATATGTGTGTGAATACTAGTTTGGAGGTGGAAATTACGGAATTATCATTATTACAGCACGGTGCAACACCCCTGAGGAAGCGTGAGACTGCCATACCCTCACGTGTGCAAAGTAACACTATCTCAAACTGTTTCCAGCCTGGCGTACAGTGGACTGTATCTACGTCCCCTGTCCCCTGAGATATAATCAGTTTTCATTGTAGATAGTATCTTATTATTCAGAGTCCGTATACTTATATCTATATATCTGATACTGCCATTTATGCATTATTAATCTTCCTATTGCAGTAGTATTTTGCATTACATATTTTACTCATTATCTATGTGTGTGCACATTATAATTATTATTATTATTGCATAATATATGTTCCACATAGATTAATCTTATAGAATACCCCCCAAAATGTGTCATGGGAGGCTGGCTCTAGAATTATATAATTTACAGTCATTGCTTAATTAATAGAATTTATTTATGTAATCACAGATCTATAAGCCACTGATTTTCTCATTTAATTACTCATTTTGGTCCTTCGAGCTATCTTAGAATTTATCATTAATTTACATTCATATAATTATACATTTTCTTAATATTATACTGGAGCCAGATTTCCCCACAAGCGTGCAAGTCCACCACCACAAGTGCAGCCGACAGGGAAGGAACCCGCATAAGGAACCAACCTGCACCAACATCCCACAGAAGGGCAGGAGCGAACAGACACTCATGAAGAAGAGCAAAATCGCCCCCATGAAAACGAGCAGCGCCGAGACAGCGCTAAGAAAAGATATATGAACAAAAGAACAAAAAGGCCAAACACCCAGAAGCTGCCTGGAATAGGACCCACAAGCCCTAGAAAGGACCGGAGGGAAGCTCAACCAAACGACGACAGACGTACCAGAAAACGGGAAGGAGCAAAACCGTCCCGAACCTTCGAGAACAAAAGAAGCAAACACAAAGGATGAAGGCACAAAAACCCTGTCGCACCCGAGACCAAAAGTCATGCAGAACCCCAAGAAGAGGGGGACATGACAGAGAAGGCCCATCCCAGAAAAAAGGGGCGAAGACTGTAGAAACGCACCCACTGACAGGACGGAAGCAACGGGCATAATGGACAAAGAAACCGAGCCCAGGGAGGGGCCGACGCCCAAAAAGCACGTGTGGAGAGGGAGAAGAGAAAAACTCCACTCCACAAAACTGCTAGCCCCGCCCAGAGGAGTAGAAAAACCCCCGGCGGAAACCAACAGGGCCTGAGGCCCCTCATGTTAGCCCCACCCCAGCCCTGGGCACCCACCCTGCAGCCCTGGGAACCCACCCTGCAGGCCCCGGGGCCGAGCTGTCCCCCCAAAGCCCCAGCATCAAGAAAAACCCCGGGGCAGCTGTGAGAAACACTAAGGAAGGGAGCCCACTGGGCTCTGGAACTTGAACCGAAACCGGAGGATAGGCGAGGGGCGAGACGAAGACCCCAAGCTCATCCCCAGCCAGCACAATGAGGCGAGGATAACGAGGACAGGACAGAAAATCCAAAGAACATGGAAAATCCAGACCCGACACAACAAGACCAGCAAGGAAGGAGGGCCCCAGAGGGAGCACGGAAGGGCCGAACAAAATGCCACAACCAACCCCTACACGCAGCCGCAGTACCAAAACTGCAGCAAAACATCACCACACTCCCCGAGGAAGCGACAGGGAAGATAAAGATAAATCGTAACACGAGTGGCAAACAAGGGGACACAGGTGGAAACAGAGTACCCAACCAAGCCACAGGGACGGGAGAAGAAACGTGTGCAGTGTAACAGGCAATCGAAGGAACACATTAGGCAGCCCAACTTGGGCTGACCCCATACACAGCCCCATGACCCCATACACAGCCCCAAGAGCAGAGACGAGAGTGCCCATGAAGCACAGAATCCGCTCGTCAGGCGAACGACAGGGGAGAGGCGGAACCAAAGAGCCAGAACCCAATCCTGCAAGCACAAGGAGGCGAGCACAAAACACCCTCGACACAGGAAAACGTACCACCGAACAGGCACCCCCACCGTTGCACCGTGGAACAAGGTGGAGGCGGGGCCCCGAACTCAAGCAAGGTTAGACAAGCATAGGAGAGGGGCAGGATGAGTAAAGGCAGGAGCCGCCTCAGAAGGGCCAAGAGGCCACCCGCAGACACCCGTGAACCGAGGAAGGAATCAGGTGGTGAGAACAAGAGCTGCCCTGTATGGGCCAATAGTCCTGCAGTAGGCACCTCGGTTGGTACGGTCCACATTCTCAAGTACATATGTACACCCATTCCTACTTCCAAAAACAACAACAGAGTCAGGATGAAGGAGACGCCAGACCGCACCAACTCACCTGCAGAACATAGGTGCTGAAGGGCCATGACACAAGCCTATGAGAACGTAGCTGCCAAAGGCGGCCAGGGCGCCCATGCTGGAGAGGAGGAGGGAAGCGGCGAAGGAGGCTCCCCACCCTAAAATGAAGGGAAAAACTCGTGACTTCCCCACAGTGGCACTCAAGAACACCCCAAAGCATCGGGGTACGGATTGGAGAAAGAAAAGAGCAAGAGGCGAAGCCCCCCCCCCCCCGAGAGAAAATGGATGCAGAACACCAACACGTGAGCACACCGCCCGGAACCAAAACAAACTCCCACAGCGTGCACACGTACAAATCTTCCACCAGTACCAGAGAGCAGAAACCTGAACCGAAGGGGCTACCACAAACTGAGAAGATAAGGCACCCTGATGAAGGACCAGGACGGCTCAGGCGACGCATGAGCAGACCGGAGGTGAAACAAAACACGAGAAAGCGTACGAAACGTCATACTGTCACCAAGACGAAGCTTGCAGGTGGGACACCATTAACAAAGCCACCTGAACACCACAGAGATGGTGATACCCGCGTCAAAATACCAGATGCGAAGAGCCAAGGAGAAGGCCGAGATTCGACCTGCCGAAAGAGGCGGAGCCGTGGGAAAACGCCCCGGGTTCAAACACCTATCAAGCAGCGTCTGAAAATAAGGCTGGGCCGGCCACCAAGGAACCATAAGGACTGCTCTCGTGGGAATGGGCTGCAACCGAGCCTGGTTGATACCTGGTTGATACCTGGTTGATGGGGTTCTGGGAGTTCTTCTACTCCCCAAGCCCGGCCCGAAGCCAGGCTTGACTTGTGAGAGTTTGGTCCACTAGGCTGTTGCTTGGAGCGGCCCGCAGGCCCACATACCCACCACAGCCCGGTTGGTCCGGCACTCCTTGGAGGAATAAATCTAGTTTCCTCTTGAAAATGTCCACGGTTGTTCCGGCAATATTTCTTGAGCCAGAACCCGAAGCAACAGCTGGACCGGGAGAAGAGGAACAGGTACCCCCACCTCGACCAGTCCTGCCGAAAAGCATCCACCGTGAATGCCTTGCAGGTGGGAAAGGGCGCCACATAAAATGGGCGACGCCTAGACCACGCCGACTCGAAGACGTCCACGGCCAGGAGTCCATACGTCCGACAGAGCCAACAAAACGAGTCGGCGACGACTGGCCAATCTGCGAAGAGAGGAATGAACTGGGACAGCTGTCCGCCAGGACGCAGGACACACCCTGGACATGAACCTCACGGTTAGCCAAACCCCTGTGGTTCCGGCAAGAACCGCCAGAGAACAGTCTGAACAGAGCTGAAGGGTAGAGCACCGAGTGACCCAAACCCTCCGAAGCGCAAACCAGACAGCCACGAACTCCCGAACCGTGCTGTGAGCCCGACGGACGAACAGACTCCATCAACCTCAGCCGACCTGGTGAGCACTGGTCACAAAGCCCCAGCCGAGAGATGACCCGTCCGTGAACACATCGAACGAAGGCTCGGCGAGGTGCCAAGGCACGGAACCCCGAAAACTCCAAAGAGGAAGCTGGTGACGCAGCATCAACACAAGATCCCCGGAGGAACGAACCCAACGAATGCAAGAGGCGGAAGGGGAGTCACCGAAGGAACCAAACAGACGCTGAAGCCAAACCCGACTCGGCAGGCAGACCAACACATCGAAGTTCAGACTCCCGCACAACTGCTCAAGCAACCTCTGAGCAACCCGGGACCCCCCTCATGTACAGCAAAAGGCGGGACCACAGCCGCAGTAACACTTCTGGAGGGAAAGTCAACGAGTGGCCCAATAGCCCTAAACAAGGCCCAGTTCCGAACCCGGGACGGAAACAGATAGAATGGCCTCCAGATCACCAGGAAACCAAACCCGGCGATCTGGAAAGAACCACACCCCTGGCGAGCAGACAAGCGAACTGACTGGGAGCCCACACCAGCCAGTCCTCGAGGTAGGCCAGACACCGAATCTCAGACTCAGACAGGGCACCAAGATCCGGAAAAAATGTAAAAAAATATATACCAAGTGCCCATTACAAAATAGGGAAGGCAACAAAAGCAGCAAGCCTGAAGCCCCACCACCAACTGTGCCAGTCCCAGAAAACTGGAGAGGAACGTGCCAAGAAGTGACATGGAGGTCCAGGGCCCCCATCCAGGCACCCGGCCCCAACAGAAGCTGGACAGGAGACAACAGTCCTCCGAGGAGGGCATAGAATCCAGGGCGCAGACTGAAGAAGTCCAGAAGAACTGCAGATGCGAAAGGCCCATGACTGCAAGGAGCAGACAGGAACCCCAGAAGGATGGGGCGGATCGACCACGTTCAACGCACCCACTAAGATGACATGACGAAGCGCAGGGGAAGGAGCCCACCCCGCCAGCTCTGAACCCCCCCCCCCAAAGGGGGAGAAGCCGTCTACCGACGCCACCAGAGGCCGGAAGACAACCAAAAGCGCCCACCAACAGCGGGACCATGCGAGAGGCAACAGAGCAAGCTGCTCCCCCAGCACCCCGTCAACAAAGAAGGGAACAGAACCCCTTCCGAAAGAAAAAGTACACATACATATACACATTATGTATATATACATATACACAAACACACAAGATATGTTACACACACGTGTGTAAACCCATGTGCACACACACACACACACACACAGCGGAAAGAGATGGTTGGGTTGACTGCATCTATCTGGACCTAAAAAAGGCTTTCGACAGAGTTCCACATAAGAGGTTGTTCTGGAAACTGGAAAATATTGGAGGGGTGACAGGTAAGCTTCTATCATGGATGAAAAATTTTCTGACTGATAGAAAAATGAGGGCAGTAATCAGAGGCAATGTATCGGAATGGAGAAATGTCACAAGTGGAGTACCACAGGGTTCAGTTCTTGCACCAGTGATGTTTATTGTCTACATAAATGATCTACCAGTTGGTATACAGAATTATATGAACATGTTTGCTGATGATGCTAAGATAATAGGAAGGATAAGAAATTTAGATGACTGTCATGCCCTTCAAGAAGACCTGGACAAAATAAGTATATGGAGCACCACTTGGCAAATGGAATTTAATGTTAATAAATGTCATGTTATGGAATGTGGAATAGGAGAACATAGACCCCACACAACCTATATATTATGTGAGAAATCTTTAAAGAATTCTGATAAAGAAAGAGATCTAGGAGTGGTTCTAGATAGAAAACTATCACCTGAGGACCACATAAAGAATATTGTGCAAGGAGCCTATGCTATGCTTTCTAACTTCAGAATTGCATTTAAATACATGGATGGCGATATACTAAAGAAATTGTTCATGACTTTTGTTAGGCCAAAGCTAGAATATGCAGCTGTTGTGTGGTGCCCATATCTTAAGAAGCACATCAACAAACTGGAAAAGGTGCAAAGACATGCTACTAAGTGGCTCCCAGAACTGAAGGGCAAGAGCTACGAGGAGAGGTTAGAAGCATTAAATATGCCAAAACTAGAAGACAGAAGAAAAAGAGGTGATATGATCACTACATACAAAATAGTAACAGGAATTGATAAAATCGACAGGGAAGACTTCCTGAGACCTGGAATTTCAAGAACAAGAGGTCATAGATTTAAACTGGCTAAACACAGATGCCGAAGAAATATAAGAAAATTCACCTTCGCAAATAGAGTGGTAGACGGTTGGAACAAGTTAAGTGAGAAGGTGGTGGAGGCCAAGACCGTCAGTAGTTTCAAAGCGTTATATGACAAAGAGTGCTGGGAAGACGGGACACCACGAGCGTAGCTCTCATCCTGTAACTACACTTAGGTAATTAATTAGGTAATTACAGCGTATACATGCACATGCGTACACACGCACATGCGTACACACACACACGTGTGTGTTTAGGAAGTGATGTGGTGGAGGCTGACTCCATACACAGTTTCAAGTGTAGATATGATAGAGCCCAATAGGCTCAGGAATCTGTACACCTGGTGCATGACGGTTGAGAGGTGGAACCAAAGAGCCAGAGCTCAACCCCCGCAAACACAACTAGGTGAGTACATACATTGCAAAAGAAAAGTACCAGTCGCCGACCAGTGGGCAGAGAGCACCACGCCGGCTAGGCAAAGAAGGCACAAAACTGCATCAAAAGGCCCACCTCGACAGCAAAACCTCAAAATCCCAGCACGACCACATCATGTGCCAAGACCCAAAAAGATCAGTCTGCAAGCCAGGAAGACCCCGGAACCCCAGAAGGCAGAACCAGGTCACACGAGGAAACAAAGCCCCCTGAACCCACAAAGGGGGCACAAGAGGAAGAAACCTCCGGAACGAAACCAAAGAACCAAATGGAACCCAGAATCGAACCAGGGGGAGCCCAAACCACCACATTTACCGGCGGAGAATACCACAGAAAGGAAAGCACAGCCCCCAGACAGAACCCCCTTGGGAAAACGGTCATAACAGACCGAGAACCGAGGGACAAGGTGTGGGAGCAAGCATACCAGCCAGGGGACACTGAGTCCAAACCCAAAGGCCCAGACCCAAAACAGATAAAATGGAAAACACGGTGTAAATTCAACACCCAAACGTTCCCAGATGAACAGGCAACGGACAGAAAAGACCAGAAAAGCAAAGAAACGGCAACAGGAAAAAAAAACCCTGAAAAAAGGTGAAAACTCACCCCAGAAGCTCGCACACCCTTTCGCATGTAAACAAACCGTAACGCCACCCTGGTGGCCACGCCAGGAAACTGGCATACGAAAATGGCCGCCAGCAGGGGCTGTGACTGACGCTAAAGATACAAAAACACACCAGCAAAAGTGGGAAGCAAGCAGACTGGATGGGCGAAAAACGCCGCCCAACAGCAGAAAACCCAGGCAGGGGCAAACCGCCCCAGAACTGCTAGCAGGCATCCCCCACAGCCCCGGGAACCAACAACAGAGGCCCCGGGGCAGAGCCGTCCTCCAAGCACTCCGCCCTTAAAGAAAAGCAAGAGTCCATGGGAAAGGCAACAAGAAAGGGCCACTGGTAAGACCCAGAAGCCTTGGCAGGAGGAACCGGCTCGAAAAACATCCGTCTCCCAACCCGAACAGGGCAACCCCCGAAAACTGCCCGAGTCTCGGCCCCAACTAAACCCTGCCCCGACCCCGAAACCCACAGACAGTCCAGAGCTGGGAACAGGGAGGGAAAGGGGCGAACCAGCACCTAACCAAATGGGACGTCCTCGGGGCATCTGAGTGGGAAACCAACCTAGCATGTTGCAGCAACCTAACCTAGCTTGCAACACGGATGCCGCCTGTACTCTGAACAGTAAGAACATCAGGAGAGTACTGGAGAACAAGCAGAGAATCTCTCGCAAGACTCCGGGTCAAGGTGTCAGTGACCCAACAGGCAGCATGACGGAGGTAAAAGTGGCGACTGTCACCCGGAGACAAGGGCACAGCAACCAACGATCCCGTACAAGATGGGTTGGAACCCGGAAGACACATTCAATGGTCCCCCGAGCCCAGACAGGGGTTTCCAGGGCCCGTAGGGGTAACAAGTACGGGAAGCCCGGGCAAGGTGTTGCTAACCGGTTAAGTAACCCAAACATAACAAGAGGGTAGAGGATAGCACTGAAAACCCCTGCGACGTGTACAATCACGGGGGCCTAGCAGAGGGCCGCCAAACACTACCAGTGGAACTATAGCCACACTAGGCAGACCCTCACCAGGCATGAAAATAAAAACAAAAGAAAACCCCTGCAAAAGTACACCGTCTCCAGAGGCAACAGGAACTGGCCGCCGCTTAGGTGGCAGGCTGTGCAACACCTTGATGCCCTAACCAGCACAATACCAATCCCTACCCAGGGACAAACAAGGGCCCCAAGCCCCAGCTGTCCCCAAGGGCGAGGCAAATGCCAAGCAGCAAGAACCTCTACGGGAACGGTTCCCGAACGCCCCAGGGAAGATAACCCTGTTATGTTAGGGCAGTACTCACAGGGTGCTTAGGAAAGTCAGCCACTAAGTGCATGCAGCTCTGGCACTGATGAGGTACTCCTGGCCACCGCACAACACAACACACGGCAGTGAAAGCCACACAAGGAAAACACCGCCTAGGAAACTGAGGCCAGAGAAGCATCTATCCCGGTTGACATTAGCGAACGAACTGAAGCTTGGCAGCCGGAGCGGTAGGCCTGTGGCTCCCCCTCCCCCTCTCGGGGCGGGGAGGGCTGCACAGACGATCGGCCCGGCAGTAAAGTGTGATGTTTGCTTGTTTCCTTGTGATTGTAGGGAGTTTCTACCTCTCTGTTCGTTTTTTTGTTTCAGTTTTTTACCATGTGGGGTTTGTTTTGTTATGCCTACCTTTCTGGGTGCCTAACCCCGGTCGATGGCAGATAAGGAAAACCCCAACCACAAAGGGGTTTTCTAGGGTCATTGCTCCCTGAAACCTCTCTGAAGGGGCCAGGTTCTGGTGCTGGTCCCTGGTAGGTCTGAACTCCTTAGCTAATGTTCCGGTCTAATATAACATACATTAGCCCGATAAGCTCCAGGGAGCCGTAGGGGCTCCCCACAGAAAAAGTGTTGAATATAATGAAATGCCATTTTCTGGGCGAGTCCCGAATGCTCCCCGGAGCTTACTGGGCTGACATGTATGTATTAGACCGTGGCATCAGTCAATTCGGTTGGAGATCTTGCCTACTGGGACCACAAGCAAGAACCTGCACCTCCCTCAGAAAGGCACGAAGAGTAATGGCCTACAGAATCCCAAATGTGGTTGGACACATTCTTTGTCATTGACCGGGTTAAGCACCCAGCAAGGTAGGCATCCCAAAACAGACCCCAACTGGTGAAACATTGCTACTGAAAGCTGAACTGCTAAGCAGAACTTCCCCAAACTGAAAGCAAGGAAACAAGCATGACGTCACACCTGCCGCTGTCTGTCTACACAGATCCCTCCTCCCCAGGAGGGGAAAGGGGGAGCCCAAGACCCTGTGCCAGCTATCAAGCCCCAGTTCAGAGGCTGAACATGAAAAATGCAAAAAAACTTCGACCGGAGGGAAGGAGAGTTGCTGGGGACCCTCCGGAACTCACCCAGAAAATGACATTTTATTACATTCAATGTTGGTTTTCTGTGGACAGCCCATCTGACCCCCTGGAGCTACCTAACCACAGGAAAGGAAAAAGAGGGACTTACCCGAGAGGCGGCTGCCACTCGCACCTCAATTCGAACTCGAGACAACTGGCTGCAACTTGTGCCCCAAAGCAGCACACGCCCGACTAGGGCCATTAACATGAAATAGGTAAGGGGCGGCCAGCACCCTGTTCGACCTCCAAAATCCTCGCGCCCGAATGTCAGCCCAAGACATACTGTAACCCCGCGATTATCCGGGATTCGAACATCCGGAAAACGCCCTTATACGGCCAAAATCGTGAACGGATAAAGTTATCTCAATATCCGGCCAAAATGGCCATGGGAGCCGGATAAAAGCCGGTTTGGCCGGTTAAAAATCTGAGCCGGTGGGCTGTACCGTATTAATCCCGTACAGCTGTGGCTCAAGGCCATGGTGTTGGAGGGGGTAGGGTAGGTGGGTGGTGTCGGGAGAGAGGGGAACGTTGGGAGGGACCACCTGGGGGATTACGGTCAGGAAGAGAGGGAGGGAGGAAGGGAGTTGGTCAGGAAGGGAGGTTGGTCAGGAAGGGAGGAAGGGAGTTGGTTAGGAAGGGAGGAAGGGAGATGGTCAGGGAGGGAGTTGGTCAGGAAGGGAGGGAGGGAGTTGGTCAGGAAGGGAGGAAGGGAGTTGGTCAGGAAGGGAGGGAGGGAGTTGGTCAGGAAGGGAGGGAGTTGGTCAGGAAGGGAGGGAGGGAGTTGGTCAGGAAGGGAGGGAGGTAAGGGAGGGAGGGAGTTGGTCAGGAAGGAAGGGAGGGAGTTGGTCAGGAAGGGAGGGAGGGAGTTGGTCAGGAAGGGAGGGAGGGAGTTGGTCAGGAAGGGAGTTGGTCAGGGAGGGAGTTGGTCAGGGAGGGAGTTGGTCAGGAAGGGAGGAAGGGAGTTGGTCAGGAAGGGAGTTGGTCACGGAAGGAGGAAAAACTATTGTGGTGTGTATGGGACTCGCTTAAGCCTAACAAAGGTGGCGTTGGCGGTGTTGCAAGAATTATATTGTTTTCTTATTGCTGTGGAGAGCTAGTTACGAATATTAATTAAATAACACTATAATTGATAAACAGTACAGTACAGTATTTGGTTTGCTATTTATTCATTTAAATATTTACAATAAAATAAAATGGGATTTAACAGAACTTACGGCGCATCGTACAGCGTGTCAACACCCACGTGTCTGTCGACACATGTGGAGGGGAGATGGGAAGGCTGGCGTGAGGTGGGGGAGGGGGGGGTGTTGACCAGGCAGGAGATCACACGTGTCGTCTGTCTCTGTTCCAGTCTCGCCACTTACCCCACCTGTTCACCCACTTCCCTGCCCACCCACCTGTTTACCCGCCTGCCTGCATGCCCACTTACCCACCTTGTTCACCCACTTCCCTGCCCACCCACCTGCCTGCACACCCACTTACCCACCTGTTCACCCACTTCCCTGCCCACCCACCTGCCAATCCATCCACCCACCTGTTCACCCACTTCCCTGCCCACCCACCTGTTTACCTACCTGTTCACCCACTTCCCTGCCCACCCACCTGTTCACCCACTTCCCTGCCCACCCACCTGTTTACCCACCTGTTCACCCACTTCCCTGCCCACCTACCTGTTTACCCACTTCCCTGCCCACCCACCTGTTTACCCACCTGGCTGCACACCCATTTACCCACCTGTTCACCCACCCACCTATTTACCCACTTCCCTGCCCACCCACCTGTTTACCCACCTGCCTGCATGCCCACTTACCCACCTGTCAATGCACCCACCCACCTATTCACCCACCTGCCTGCTTACCCACTCACCCACCTGCCTGCTCGAACCTGTTCATCCACCAAGCCCATCTACCTGCCATCCACTCATCCAAAACCCACCTGCCTGAACCCACCTATCCTTGCCTGCCCACCCACTTGCCTGCCCACCCACTCACCCACTTGCCTGCCCACCCACCCACCCACCTGCCTGCCCACCCACTTTCCCTGCCCACCTACCAGCTAGGCAGCTAACCACCCATGCACCAGCCCCACACACTAATTAGTGTGTCAATTCAAATCATGCATGTGGTATAAAAATTGTCGGAAATGATCCCTTTTGGACTCAAGAGGTGAAAAAGTACTATTATCCGGAACATGTGATAATCCGGCTGAGGGTCCTTCCCATATAGTCCGGATAGTCGAGTGGAGACAGTATTACCAAAAATGGCAGCTAAAGCAGCAAACTTGCAAACGTAATGGGCACGAGGATAGATCACAGGCTGGCTGGACCGAATAACCCTGCTGACAACCTGGGAAACCTGAGCCCTGGAACACAAAAGAAGGGAAACCGGATCAACCCAAAGAGCGTCCCCGGCCACCGAAGCTGTGGCACGCAAATAATGGCCAAGAGCCACAAACGGACACAACACATGATGCACCTCTGACTGAACCAACCAAGCATCACAACCCAAGGACCCTTCCAGAAAGCTGCCATCTCGTTCTTCACCAGAAAAGGAGGAGATGGCTGCAAACGTAGAAACCTACCAACGGGACCGAAAGAGCAGAAACCCCTGTGCCGGAGGAGAGCATGAAGCTCCTGAACCTGACCCCTAGAGGTCAATGCCAACAATAAAAGAGCCTTATAAAAACAATCCCAAACCGAAGGGACACCACAAACCGAGAAAAGAGAAAAAGAGAGCACTCGGTCCAACGACCAGGACAGCTTAGGCGACGCATGAGCAGGCTGGAGGTAAAACAATGCACAAGACAGCTTGAGAAATAGAGCGTAAGTAACATCCACTCCGAACGCAAGCTGGAGCGGCTCTGCCAGCACCGCACGATACGAAGCGACAGTATTCGGCATAAGAAGACAGTTCTAAAAAGGCCAAGAGAGAAAGGACAAAACAACGCAATCCAAAATCGAAGACAACCTACGAAGCGACAAAAAGTGACGAAAGGACCGCCAGGAGACTTCATACTGCCGCTGAGACGAAACACACAGGTGGGACACCATCAACGAAGCCACATGATCACCATACAAGTGGTGATAAACCCGCATCAGAAAAACCAGATGCCAAGGGCGGAAGAAAAGATCAAACCAGCCACATACCGGACCGGACTGATCTGCTGAAAGAAGTGAACCGCAGAAAAATTCTTGGGTTCAGATACCAAGCAAGCATCGCCTGAAACCAAGGCTGGGCTGGCCACCAAGGGGCAACTAGGACAACTCTCCTGTGATAAGACTCCAACTGAGCCAGAACCCGAAGTAACAGCTGGATTGGGAAAAAGAGCTACAGGCAACAGCACCCTAACCAGTCCTGCCGAAAGGTGTCCACCATGACGGCACCGCAGTTGGGGAAGGGCGCCACATATATTGGGAGATGCCTAGACCATGCTGATGCGAAGAGGTCCACCTCCGGGAGCCCGTACGTCTGGCAGAGCCAACTGAAGGAGTCTGGGGAAAGCCAGGGGAATGAATCGAGACAGGTCGTCTGCCAGAAGACTGGACATTCCCTGGATACGAGCTGCACGGAGAGCCAAACCCTGAGAAACCAGGGACTGAAGAGAACCCCCCCAGTTCAGGCAATGAACTACCAGAGATCATTCCGATTGGAGCTGGATCGTCAAACCCTGAGTGACCCGAACCCTCCGAAGTGCCAGCCAAACCGCTGCGAACTCCCACCCCGAGCCCAAACACCCCATCCTTCCGTGAGCCCAATGGAAGGATGGACTCCCACTGCCCCTGGCCATCCAGGTGAGCACTGGTCATAAAGCCCCAGCCGAGGGACAAACCATCTGTGAACACATCTAGCAAGGTCTCGGGTAGGCACTAAGGCAATGTACCCTGAAAAACCCGAAGAGGAAGCGGTGATACAGCAACCGACGCAAGGCCCACAGAGGCCGAACCTAGCAATTGCGAGAGAGGGGAAGGGACAGCCCCGACGGTTCCAAAATAGACAGCGAATCCAAACCCGACCCAGCGTGTAACCCAGCACGGCGAAGTTCAGACTCCCACACAACTGCTTGGGCAACTGCTGAGTGACCCAGGACACCCCCTGTCCCAGGAACAGCTAAAGAGAGGATTGCAGCTGCAGAAACGCTTCCGAAGGGAGAGACATTGAAGCGGTCCACGAGTCCCAAACAAGGCCCAGCCAGGTCTGAACCTGGGACAGTGTAATGATCTGTGCAGATCAACCTTCAACCTTCTCCCTTCTCCCTTTCCCCTTCCCCTTGTTGCTGTCCCCTTGTGTGGTCAAGTCTTCCCTCCCCCCCCCCACCCTGTTGGCTGTTTCCTGCCATAAACTCGAGTCAACTTACCCTTAGGCAGTGAGACCATCGCAAGTCACTTGTCCCCTCCTGTTCCCCAATCCTATTTCTTTAATCCTTCCCTTTAATCTTCGTCACCAGTCCTCTTTCATATCCCCTTTCCAAGCCCTCTTCCCCTCTCTTTCTCTGTCTTCTCCATAACAATTGACAGATTTAGGGCCAGTACAACGCTTAAGAGCCATAACATTCGTGCTCTCAAGTTTCCCTTAGGTGGTCAGACCAGCTTGTTTTCATTAGATGGGTTGTTACTGCGTAGACCCAATTTCTGGGAAAGGACCACCCCCGGGCAAGTGTCAGGCTTTTCATTGGCCAAGAGCAGGGGCTTTTGGTTCATTGGGTAGATGTGCCAGGGAGGCCTAGCGGGCGGAGTCCCTCCCAGGGTAGTGCCAGACATCCTATTGGCGAGACTCTCTGGACAAAACCAAAATGAACCGAAGACCCACACAGACCTATTGCGGGACTGAAACAAGATGACTTGTTGGAGCAGAGGGGAAGAAGCACGCCCCACTAGCTCTGAACCCCACCAGAGGAGGAGGAGCCGCCCAATGCCACCACAAGCTGGAGGACACGACCCGAACTGCCCACGAATTGCAGGACCAAGCATGGGCAAACAGAGCAAGCTTTCCCCCCCAGCGTCTTGCCAACAGGGCGATCCGCGAAGGGAGCAGCGTTCCTTCCGAGAGGAAAAAAAATTGCAAAAAAAAAGCATTGAATGTAATGAAACGCCATTTTCTGGGCGAGTCCCGGAGGCTCCCCGGAGCTATCCATGGCTGATATGGATACCCTAACTATTTTGCATCAGTCAATGTGGGTGGAGTTCTAGGTCTACCGGGGACCACGAGCGAGAACCTGGCCCCCTCAGAGAGGCACGGGGAGCAATGGCCCATAGAAATGCACATGTGATTTGGAGCATTCTATATCTGCCATCGACCGGGACAGGCACTCAGAAAAGTAAGCGCCACAAAACAAACCCCTATTCTGGTTAAACAACAAAAATCGACAAACGAGTGGACAGAACTTACCCAGGAAAACGAACTAACAAGCATGACGTCACGCGAGCCGCGCCGCATGTCTGCGCAGCTCCCCCCTCCCCGGGAGGGGGAAGGGGGAGCCCCAGACCCCCGCGCCGGCGATCCCCGCCCCAGTTCTGAGGCTGGATATTAAAACCGTGAAAAAACCCCGCCGACCGGAGGGCGGGAGGGTGCCGAGGAGCCTCCGGGACTCGCCCAGAAAATGGCGTTTCATTACATTCAACGCTGGTTTTCTGGGGGGAGCCCCTACGGCTCCCCGGAGCTACCACACCAAAGACTACCTAAAAACAAGGGGACATACCCGGGAGGCGGTCGAAGAAACACTCCACAACACTAAGTCGAGACAACAACCCAAGGTATAGCATTCGCCAGAAAAAAGGGAGAACGGCCGCAGACGAAGAAAACCTAAGATCACGACAATAGGAGCCAAAAACCACTGCACCTGAGAAGAGCAAGAAGCTCTGCCACACGGCCCCCAGAGGCGAATGCCAACACAAAAAGAAAACCGAGGCAAAGCAAACCTGACTCCAAGGAGCCACAACCACCAAGGAGAAGAAAAACAGGAGAGCACCCTGTCCAAAGACCAGGACGACACAGGCAGTGCATAAGCAGGCCGGAGGTGTAACAACGCACGATACAACCTGCGAAATGGCGCAGAAGGAATATCGATACCGAAAGCTAGCAGGAGAAACCAAGGTGCCAGACCCAGGAACGGCCCCAAGCGCCACTACATCCTTTGCAAGCCAATCCTATGACAGCCCCAGGAGGGAAAAGAAAACGCAGGACCAAAACGAAAATGCCACAAGTGTGCAAGACCACCCCCACAAGTGCAGCTGACAGGGAAGGAACTCGCATAAGGAGCCGCCCCGCACCAACATCCCGCAGAAGGACAGGAGTGAAAAGACTCATTAGGAGGAGCAAAATCGCTCCCAGGAAAACTAGGAGCGCCGAGACAGTGTGAAGAGAAGAGGTATTCACAAAAGAACAAAAAGGCCAACACCCAGAAGCTGCTGGGAAGAGGACCCACAAGCCCAAGAAAGGACCGGAGGGAAGCTCAACCGAATGACGACAGATGCACCAGAAAACGGGAAGGAGCAAAACAGTCCCGAACCCTCGAGAACAAAAAAGCAAACACAAAGGACGAAGGCCCCAAAACCCCGTCGCACCCGAGACCAAAAGTCATGCAGAAACCCTAAGAAGAGGGGGACATGACGGAAGAAGGCCCGTCCCGGAAAAAGGGGCGAAGATCGTAGAAAAGCACCCACCGACAGGACGGAAACAACGGGTACAACGGACAAGGAAACCAAGCCCTGGGAGGGGCCGACGCCCACAAAGCACGTGCGGAGAGGGGGAACGGAAAACCCCACACCACAAAACTGCAAGTCCCCCCCAGAGGGTTAGAAACACCCCGGCGGGGACCAACGGGGCCTGAGGCCTCTCACGTGAGCCCCACCCCAGCCCCGGGAACCCACCCTGCAGGCCCCAGGGCCGAGCTGTCCCCTCAAAGCCCCAGCATCAAGAAAACCCCGGGCAGCCATGAAAAACATGAAGGAAGGGAGCCCACTAGGCTCTGGAACGTGAACCGAAACCGGAGGATAGGCGAGGGGCGAGACGAAGACCCCAAGCTCATCCCCAGCCAGCACAATGAGGTGAGGACAAGACAGTGAAACCAAGGAACATGGAAAAACCAGGCCCGGCACGGCAAGACCGGCAAGGAAGGAGAGCTCCAGAGGGAGCACGGAGGGGCCGAACATAACGCCACAACCAACCCCGACACGCAGCTGCAGTACCAAAACCGCAGCAAAACGTCACCACACTCCCCGACGAAGCGACAGAGAAGATAAATCGTACACGAGTGGCACACAAGGGGACATAGGTGGAAACCGAGCACCCAACCGAGCCACAGGGACGGTAGAAGAAACGTGTGCAGTGTAACAGGCAATCAAAGGAACACATTGGGCAGCCCAACATGGGCTGACCCCATACACAGCCCCAAGAGCAGAGATGAGAGTGCCCAAGAAGCACAGAATCCGCCCGACAGGCAAACAACAGGGGAGAGGTGGAAACAAAGCCAGAACCCAACCTGCAAACACAAGGAGGCGAACACAAAACCTCCGACACAGGAAAACTTACTACCAAACAGGCACCCCCACCGTTGCACTGCGGAACAAGGTGGAGGCGGGGCCCCGAACTCAAGCAAGGTTAGACAAGCATAGGAGAGGGGCAGGAGTAGTACAGGCAGGAACCGCCTCGGAAGGGACAAGAGGCCACCTGCAGACACCCGTGAACCGAGGAAGGAATCAGGTGGAGAGAACAAGAGCTGCCCAGTATGGGCTAATAGCCCTGCAGTTAGGCACCTCGGGTGATACGGTCCACGTTCTCAAGTACGTATGTACACCCATTCCTACTCCCAAAAACAAAAACAGCGTCAGGACGAAGGAGACGCCAAAACAGCACCAACTCACCTGCAGAACATAGGCCCTGAAGGGCCATGACGCAAGCGTTCGAGTCCGTATCCGCCAGAGGCGGCCAGTGCGCCCATGCTGGAGAGGAGGAGGGGAGCAGCGAAAGAGGCTCCCCACCCTAGAACGCAGGGAAAAACCTCATGAATTCCACATAGCGGCACCCCAGAACACCCCCAAAGCAACGGGGCACGGAAGGGAATAAGAAAAGAGCGAGAGGCGAAGCCCCCCCAAGAGAATTGGAGCAGAACACGTGTGCACACCGCTGGAACCAAAACAAACTCCCACGGCGCATGTGCAGGACGTGAAAGAAAGTAGCCCAACCAGGCGAGAAGTAGCCCAACCAGGCGAGAAGTAGCCCAACCAGGCGAGAAGTAGCCCAACCAGGCGAGAAGTAGCCCAACCAGGCGAGAAGTAGCCCAACCAGACGAGAAGTAGCCCAACAAGGCGAGAAGTAGCCCAACAAGGCGAGAAGTAGCCCAACAAGGCGAGAAGTAGCCCAACAAGGCGAGAAGTAGCCCAACAAGGCGAGAAGTAGCCCAACAAGGCGAGAAGTAGCCCAAACGGCTACAAAGGAGCCCAAACGGCGACAAGGAGCCCAAACGGCGACAAGGAGCCCAAACGGCGACAAGGAGCCCAAACGGCGACAAGGAGCCCAAACGGCGACAAGGAGCCCAAACGGCGACAAGGAGCCCAAACGGCGACAAGGAGCCCAAACGGCTACAAGGAGCCCAAACGGCTACAAGGAGCCCAAACTGCTACAAGGAGCCCAAACGGCTACAAGGAGCCCAAACGGCTACAAGGAGCCCAACCTGTCCAGAACAGAAGGAACCAGTATGGAGGCAAACTCCGGGACACGCAGGAGGAAGCCACAAAGGCCAACCGCACCGCAGGCGGAGAGATGCGGTTAGCCGAAAACCTCCTGAAGACGGAACCGAAAAAACCACAGGGACACGGAACCAAACCCGGGAAGGAGCAGAACCCAAGCCCAAATCATACGCAGAGGGGGGGGAAAGAAAACCCCACTCCTCGTAACAGTAAGCCCCGCTCAGAAGGACGGAAATCCAGGCGGGGCACAATGGAGCCCAAGGCCCCCAAGGCCGCTCCTCCCCAACCCCAGGAGCCTCTGCACCAGGCCCCGGGGCCGAGTCGACCTCCAAAGCCCCGGCCTCACAAGAAAAAGCCGGGGCAGCCGAGAGAGCTGAAAGAGAAGGGGGCCCACTGGTCAAAACCCCGGAGCATCGGCCGGAGGAACAGACTCGAATGCCTCCGCAGCTACCCCGGACGGGGCAACCCCCGAAACTGCCCAAGTCTCAGAACCTCTAACCCCACCCCGACCCCGAAGCCTGCAGATGCGTAGGGGCCGGAAGCAGGAGGGGGAAAAACAAGGGCGTGGAAGGAACCAAGGTCGAAGCGACCAAAACCACCCAAGTCTGGGTCCCTACACAAGCGGGGCAGCATCGGGGCGTCCGGGGAAGCGACAAACCAGAGCGCGTTGCAACATCCTACCCTGCAACGCGCGAGCTGCCTGCACCCACAGGAATTCATAAGCAGACTGGGTGAATGGAGTCACGAACAAGCAACAAAGCTCGCAGGACTCAAGGGTCGAATGTGTCACCGACCCAACAGGCAGCATGACGGAGGCAAAAACAAGGAGAGTCACCCTGAGACAAAGGGACAGAGCAACCCTCAACTCGCCCAAAGCGAGGGGGGACGCAAGGGTCTCCACTATCGGAGCCGAGAGCCCCCGGGGGGTTTCCCAGGGCCCCTGGACTGGGTCTGCTAAGGGTTATCCCAGGCAGGGTACTGCTAACCGGCGCCCCAAACTACCAAGCAAACTGCTAAAGCTGAACCCACGGGACGTATCCACTCGCGAGGGCAAAGCAGGGGGGTGCCACCACACAAACGAACCTAATATAAGGGGGGGGGGGGAACACAAGGAAGACCTCCCTACCAGGCAAAAATAAAAGAAAAACCACACAAGCGGACAACGTACCCAGAGGGAACAGAGCCGGCCGCTGTCATAGGTGAAAACTAGCTAAGCAGTACCCTGCGCCCCACCAGTGCGATAACTACCACTTACCCCAAGGTAAACAAGGGGGTGAAACCCCCAAACCCTCGGGGCGGCCAAACGCCAAGCAGCGAAAAGCCAACAGAGGTAGACCCAAGGTGACTTGTGGAAGGTAACCCCAAGCCCCAAGGGCGGTACTTACAGGGCACTCAGGGAAGGTGACCCTAAGCACATGCAGCCCGAGTACCTGAGAATACTACTCCCAGCTCACACGATCACCGTAAGAGCAGCACTTCAAACAAGTCACAGCACCGAGACAAGACTGGAGCTGGAGCAACCCGTTCTCGCAAATTTAATAAGTCAATATTGACTTATTAAATATGTGCATAGGTGACATACTTAACATAATTGATACCCTTAAAAAGATTCATAGAAAACACCGACCTTACCTAACCTACTTAGTATGTTAAGATAAGCATCTTATTGCTTCGTAATTACAATTATTACCTAACCTATAATAGGTATAGGTTAAGTAATAATTGTAATTACGAAGCAATAAGATGCTTATCTTAAGATACTAACAAGGTTAGGTAAGGTCGGTGTTTTCTATGAATCTTTTTAAGGGTATCTATTATGTTTAGTATATCACCTATGCACGTAGTTAATAAGTCAATATTGACTTTACGAATTTGCGAGAACGGGTTGGCTGGAGCCACACGACCGTGCATGATCCCATCAGCCGAGGAACTGGGGCGGGGATCGCCGGCGCGGGGGTCTGGGGCTCCCCCTTCCCCCTCCCGGGGAGGGGGGAGCTGCGCAGACGTGCGGCGCGGCTCGCGTGACGTCATGCTTGTTAGTTCGTTTTCCTGGGTGAGTTCTGTCCACTCGTTTGTCGATTTTTGTTGTTTAACCAGAATAGGGGTTTGTTTTGTGGCGCTTACCTTTCTGGGTGCCTGTCCCGGTCGATGGCAGATATAGAATGCTCCAAATCACATGTGCATTTCTATGGGCCATTGCTCACCGTGCCTCTCTGAGGGGGCCAGGTTCTGGCTCGTGGTCCCCGGTAGGCCTAGAACTCCACCCACATCGACTGATGCAAAATAGTTAGGGTATCCATATCAGCCATGGATAGTTCCAGGGAGCCGTAGGGGCTCCCCCCAGAAAATTTAACAAAATAAAATATAATCAATAAGCCGACTTGCAAGCAGTGCGAGCACTGTACCGACCAGACGAAGACCGCTCCAGAGGAGGCACTAGCACAAAGGCTGCACCAAAGGCCCAACTCGACAAGCAGAAGTCGGAGTCTCTGCATGACCATAAAACACGTCCCAAGACCCTAGAAGTGTAATCTGTAACCAGGAAGACCCCGGAACTCCAGAAGGGGCCAGTCCGGGGCGCACAGGAGGGAACCACCAAGGGCCACCCGAACCTACAAAGGGGAACCCAAGATGAAGAAAAACCTCCGGAATGAAATCAAAGAGCCCAAATGAACCCAGAAAAGAACCCAGGGGATGCCCTAACCACAACATTTGTTGGTGGAAATGCACTACAGAAGGAAGGGGCCAAACCCAAGACCCAGACAGAATTCCCGGCCAAAACCGCCAGAAACGGAGCAAAATCCGAGGGTCAAAAGCTGTGGGAGCAAGCAGAGCAAACAGGCACAGACACTGGGTCCAAACCCCAGGGCCAAGAACACACAAAACTAAATAGAAACATGGCAATGGGAGGAGAAAATCTCCCCCAAAATGTGAGCCCACACTTCCAGGCACATGTAAACAAACTGCAGCGCCTCCCTGGCAGCCAAGCGAGGAAGCGCCTGTAGAAAAGAAAATGGCCCCCACAACAAAAAGAAATGCGGCCGATGCAAGGGAACCAAAATAACATCAGCGAATGGGAAAAACAAAGACGGGAGGGACAAAAACAAAAAAAACGCCCAGAAGGCACCAAGCCCAAGAAGGGGCAAACAACCCCAGAACTGCAAGCTGGCAGTTCCCTACAGCCCCGGAACCCCCCACAGAGGCCCCAGGACAGAGGCATCCTCCATGCCCTCCACTCCAGAAGAAAAGGCAACAAAGAAAGGGGTGCCCCTAAAACCCTCAGACGGTTCGGAGCCGGAAGCAGGGGAAAGGGGGGGGGGGGGCAGGGTGAACAACATCTAACCAAAACGGGGCAGCCTCGGGGCATCCGGGTGGGAAGCAACCTAGTGCATTGCAGCAACCTAAACCTAGCATGCAATGCGGATGCTGCCTGTATGCCTCTACCCGAACATTAATGTCATCAGAATGGGTGAATGGGAGAAGAAGCAGAGAGCACGACTCTCAAGACTCCAGGTCAAAGGTGTTGTTGACCCAACAAACAGCATGCCAGAGGCAAAAGTGGTGACTGTCAACCTGAGACAAATGCACACAGCAACCTACAAACTTGCAAGAGGCGAGCTGGAACTTGAAAGATGCATCCATATGTCCACCGAGCCCCAACAGGGTTTTCCAAGGCTTGTAGGCTGACTGTTGCGGGAAGCCCTGACAAGGTGTTGCTAACTGGTTAGACCCAAAGCTAACAAGGGGAAGATAAAAACACTAAAACCCCTGCGATGTGTGCAATCACGAGGGCCTAGCAGAGGGCCACCAAAATAATATAAGTGGTCTTATAACCACATAAGGCAAACCCCCACCAGCCAAAGAAAACAAAAATAAGAGAAAAACCCTGCAAAAGCACAACATTCCCAGAGGAAATAGGAACCAGCTGCTGCAGATGTAAGCTGGCTGTGCAACACCTTGATGCCCCAACCAGCAACAATACCACTCTCTACCCAAGGCCAAACAAGGGCCATGAAATCCCAGCTGGTCCCAAGGGCGTAGTAAATGCTGAGCAGCAAAAACCACCATGGAAATGGTGTCCTGAAGGCACCAGGCCTTCGACACCACCTTAGCACCCAGGAATAGTACTCACAGGGCATTTAGGGAAGGCTGCCCTAAGTGCATGCAGCCCCGGTACACTAAGTACACCTAGCCACCACACCACAAAACAGCCAAGGACACCACTAAGGTAAAAATCTGCCAGAGATGACATCCGCCCCGGATCGCATTAGTCAACAAACTGAAGTTGTTGGGTAGCCAATGCTACCCAGCCCAGGGCTTCCGTGCAGGAAGGAAGGAAGGAAGGAAGGAAGGAAGGAAGGAAGGAAGGAAGGAAGGGAGGGAAGGGAAGGGAAGGGAAGGGAAGGGAAGGGAAGGGAAGGGAAGGGAAAGGAAGGGAGGGAGGGCTGCACGGGTGAGTGGCGCGGCGGCAAGGTGTGACATTTGCTTGTGTCCTTGGGAATTGAGGGAGTTCTGCCCCCCTGTTCGATTTTCAGTTGCAATTTTCTTACCACGTGGGGTCTGTTTTCTTATGCCTACCTGGTAGGCATACCAGTCCCTGGTAGGCTGAACTCCACTGACTAATGCTCTGGTCTAATGTATCGCATATTAGCCCAATAGTTCCAGTGAGCCGAAGGGGCTCCCCACAGAAATCGTCCATTATTTGGACATGGTTTAATTTTTAGAATGCAACAGTACAGTATTTACCAGGAGATGATGGCAGAGAACACTTTTCCCTCATCAGAAACATGGAGTTTGGGATGACCAAGAATCTTCTTCAGAGATGATGGCCTCAGAAGTCCAAAGTTCTTGGATTCCAACACTTCTTCTGATGACGTGGCAAGTACCTGTAGTAAATTTTTAGCTTGGTTTTAATTATTTATTCAGAACTTCAGTAACATTAAGGATTACATATATGGAGATTCTTTTTAATAAACACAAACAAATACAAAAAAACCAGCGTTGAATGTAATGAAACGCCATTTTCTGGGTGAGTCCCGGAGGCTCCCCGGAGCTATCCCAGGCTGATATGCTAATGTCAGACTTTGGCATCAGTCATGTGTATGGAGTTCTTAGGCCTACCGGGGACCACGGCCAGAACCGGGCCCCCTCAGAGAGGCAAGGGGAGCAATGGCCTATAGAAGCCCCCGTGTAGTTGGAAGCATTCTATGTCTGCCATCGACCGGAACAGGCACCCAGAAAGGTAAGCGCCCCAAAACAAACCCCTATTCTGGTTAAAATTGCTACCTAAAACCGAACTAGTGGATAGAACTCCCCAACCGAAAACAAGCAAACTAGTGTGACGTCACACACTGCCGCGCCGCTGTCTGCGCAGCTCCCCCCTCCCCGGGAGGGGAAAGGGGGAGCCCCAGACCCCCCGCGCCGGCTACCCACACCTCAGTTCTTGAGGCTGGATGTCAAAAACGTGAAAAACCGCCGACCGGAGGGAGGGAGGGATGCCGGGGAGCCTCCGGGACTCACCCAGAAAATGGCGTTTCATTACATTCAACGCTGGTTTTCTGGGGGGAGCCCCGTCGGCTCCCCGGAGCTAACTACCCACAGACAGAAAAAGAGGGACTTACCCGGGAGGCGGTCGTCGCTCACCCCTCAACTCGAAGCCGAGACAACTGGCTGCAACCGCCGACCCAAAGCAACACAGGCCCGACGAGGCCCAGGGACATTCACAAGGTAACGAGCAGCCAGGACCCTGTTCGACCGCCAAAATCCCCGCGCCCGAATATCAGACCAAGACATATTCCCAAAGACGGCAGCAAGAGCCGCGAACTTACGAACGTCATGGGCACGGGGATAGACCACAGGCTGGCTGGACCTAATAACCCTGCGGACGACCTGAGAGACCCGAACCCGCGAACAGGGAAGAAGGGAAACCGGATCAACCCACAGCGCGTCCCCGGACACAGAAGCTGTGGCGCGCAAATAACGGCGAAGCTTCGCAACCGGACACAAAACATGATGCACCCCCGGCCTGACCAACCAAGCATCAACCACCCATGGACCCCTCCGGAACGCAGCAGTCCCATTCTTCGCCAGAAAAGAAGGAGACGGCTGCAAACGAACAAAACTATCACCACGACCAAAAGAGCAGAAACCCCTGCGCCGGAGGAGAGCATGAAGCTCCCCTACCCGACCCCCAGAGGCCAAAGCCAACAAGAAAAGTGCCTTGGAAAAACAATCCTGGACCGAAGGGGCCACAACGAAACGAGGAGATGAAAGGAAAGCGAGCACTCTGTCCAAAGACCAGGATGGCTCAGGCGACGCATGAGCAGGCCGGAGGTGAAACAATGCACGAGACAGCTTGCGAAACGGCGCAGACGTAACATCGATACCGAAAGCAAGCTGAAGCGGCTCCGCCAGCGCCGCACGATACGAAGCGACAGTGTTAGGCATAAGATGACGGTCCTGAAACAACCACGAGAGGAAGGACAAGACCACCCGAACAGACAAGGAGCTAACACGACGAAGACGCAAAAAGAAACGGAAGGACCGCCAGGAAACTTCATACTGCCGCCGAGAAGAAGCCCTCAGGTGGGACACCAACAAGGAGGCCACCTGATCACCATAGAGATGATGATAGACTCGAGTCAAAAAAACCATACGCGAAGACTCGAGGAGAAGATCGAACCAGCAACGTGACGTACCGGCCCGATCTGCTGAAAGAGGCGGAGCCGCGGGAAAACCCTCGGGTTCGGACACCGAGCAACCAGCGCCTGAAACCAAGGCTGCGCCGGCCACCAAGGGGCCAGAAGGACAACTCTCCCCCGGTAAGTCTCTAAGCGAGTCAGGACCTGGAGCAACAGCCGAACCGGGGGAAGAGGTACAGGAACCCCCACCTCGACCAGTCTAGCCGAAAGGCATCGACCCCGACGGCCTCGCAATCGGGGAAGGGCGCCGCATAAACGGGAAAACGCCGCGACCACGCCGACGCGAAGAGGTCCACTTCGGGGCGCCCGAACGTCTGGCAAAGCCAACGGAAGGTCTCGTCGTCGACCGTCCACTCCGTGGAGAGGGGAACGAAGCGAGACAGGGCGTCGGCCAAGACGTTGGACACGCCCCGTACGTGAACCGCCAGGAGAGCCAAACCGAGAACTCAGCAGACGAGTCACCCGAAGCGACCAACCCCAAAGAGACAAGGACCGCATCGAACCCCCGCGGTTCAGGCAATGAACCACCGGAGAGCAGTCCGAATGGAGCCGAATCGTCGATCAGCGGGCCACCCGAATCCTCCCCAGAGCAAACCACACCGCCGCGAACTCCCGCACCGTACTGTGAGCTCGACGGAAGGACGGATCCCAACGCCCCTGGCCGGCCTGGTGAGCACTGGTCACAAAACCCCAGCCGAGAGACGACGCATCCGTGTACACATCGAGCGAGGGCTCGGGTAGGCGCCAAGGCACTGAACCCCGAAAAACCCGAAGAGGAAGCCGGTGATGCAGCAACCGACGCAAGTCCCCCGGGGGTCGAACTCTGCGATCGCGAGAGAGGCGGAAGGGGGAACCCCGAAGGAACCAGAACAGCCGTCGAAGCCAAACCCGACCCGGCGGGTAGACCACCATCGCGAAGTTCAGGCTCCCGCACAGCCCCTCGAGCAACCGCCGGGTGACCCGAGGGCCCTCCAGAAACAGACGAAGGCGGGACCGCAGCCGCAGGAGAGACTCCGGAGGGAGAGAAAGAGGCGGTTCGAGAGTCCCACACGAGACCCAGCCAAGTCCGAACCTGAGAGGGAACCAGATGGGACTTCCTCCAGTTCACCAAGAACCCGAACCCGGCGAGCTGGGAAAGAACCAAATCCCTGGCTAGCAAGCAAGCTGACTGGCTGGGAGCCCAAACCAGCCAGTCGTCGAGGTAGGCCAACACCCGAACACCTAGGAGACGCAAACGAGCCACCACAACCCGTGCAAGGCGTGTGAACACGCGAGGTGCCAGGTTCAACCCGAACGGGAGACAACGAAAGCGGTAACTCAGACGCCCCACTACAAAACCGAGCCAGTCCCTGAACCGCGGATGAATCGGGACATGCCAATAAGCGTCCCGGAGGTCCAGGGACACCATCCAAGCTCCCGGCTCCAAGAGGAGCCGAACCTGAGACAGCGTAGTCATCCGAAAGGAGGGGCAATGAACCCAGGGGTTCAGACGGGACAAGTCCAGAATGAACCGCAGGTCCGCGCAGTCCCGTTTCGGAACCGGAAACAGACGGGAAACCCATCTGAGGGACGACGTCGTTTCGACGACGCCCAAGCATACCCACTCCAAGACGACTCGACAGAGCGCAGGGAAAGAAGCCTGCCCTGCCAGCCCCGACCCCCCAAAGGGGGGAGGGGCCACCCAACGCCACCGCAGGCCGCGAGACACGACCAGAAAGGCCCACGAATCGTGGGACCAGGCGCGGGCGAACAGCGCAAGCCGCCCCCCATCGCCCCGTCAAGGGGGCAAACCGCAAAAGGGCCGGCGACCCTTACGAGACCCAGAACCCCGCACAGCGCGAACACCGCGCCGACCAGACGAGGGAGGGTCCGCAGGAGGAGCCAACCCCAAACCTGACACCAGAGGCCTACCACGACGAGAGGAACCCCGAGCCCTGGCACGACCTTTCCGGGAAGACCCACCCCGGGCCCCCCGGAAAACTAACAAGTCCGACATCGGACGACAAGCCGCCGACGCAGCCTGAATAAACTGCGCCACGGCCAACTCCCCAAACAGGAGAGGACAAAAAGGTGAAGAACGCCTAAGAGCCAGAGCCCAAGCAGATTCCACGGAGGAACCCAGCACCGCCTGCCGACACGCGAGACGGGAAGCATAGAACAGGGAAACCGCATCCCGCAAAATCGGCGTGAACAGCTTCAACAAGGCAGCCGACGAACGCGCAGCCGAGGACAAGGTGCCGGACCCCGGGACGGACCCAAGCGTCCCCACATCCTCCACGAGCCAATCCGAAGACAGCTCCAGGAGGGACAAGAACCGCAAGGCCGAACACAAGAGGCCCCGGGCGCGCAAGTCCTCCGCCACGAGCGCCGCCGAAAGGGAGGGAACCTGCACATGGAGCTGAATAACACCCACATCGCGGGGAAGGGCAGGGGCAAACAAGCACTCATTCAGGTACTCAAGTTCACCCCCCAGGAAAACCTGAAGCACCGTGGAAGCTTCCCGCCACTCCAGCGTGCGGGAACGACAGAAGGAATGCCAGGAATCCAGACCAAACAAGGGGCAGTCTGCTAGCCAGGACGACTCCGGAACCTCGTAACGGAGCCAGAAAGGGAACGAAGTCCCAAACCTGAACGTGGACGGATCCATTTCCGAGGCATAATCCGGGTCACGCAGGAGGTAAGCTGCAAAGGCCGCTCGCACACCACCAGGTTGGATGCGATAAGCTGAAAACCTCCGGAAGGACGGAACCGACGTACCCGGGGGAACACGGAACCGAACCCGGGGAGGGGCCGACACCAAATCCAACTCGTACGCAGAGGGGGGAAAAGAAAACCCCACTCCTTGTAACAATAAGCCCCGCTCAGTGGGAAGAAAAACCCAGGCGGGGTCCAGCGGGGCCCAAGGCCCCCCAAGTCAGCCCCTCCCCAGCCTCGAGGTCCGTCACCACAGGACCCGAGGCCGAGTCCTCTCCCCAAGCCCCGACCCCACAAGACAAGGACGCAGCAGCCAGAAAAGCTGGAGGAAGGGGGGCCCACTGGTCAGACCCTGAAGCTTCGGCCGGGAGACAAGACTCGAATGCCTCTGCCGCCCCCCCCCCCGGAAGGGGCAACCCCCGAAGCTGCCCGAGTCTCGAGATCAAGTAACCCCTGCTCCGACCCCGAAACCCTCAGACGCTTCGGGGCCGGAAGCAGGGGCGGGGGACCAGAACGAACAGAAGGGGAAGGACGAGGAGGTGCGGACTGAACCAGGATCGAAGCGACCCCCACCCCCAAGTCCGGGTCTCGAAAAGCAAAGCGGGGCAGCCCCGGGGCATCCGGGGAAGCAACCAACCGAGCACGTTGCAACAGACGAAACCTAGACTGCAACGCACGTGCCGCCCGTACCCGAATAGAATCAGAGGATTGGGTAAATTGAATCACAAGCAAGCAGCAACACTCGCAGGACTCAGGGTCGAAAGTATCACCGACCCAACAGGCAGCGTGGCAGAGGCAAAAACAATGAGGGTCACCCTGAGACAAGGGGACCGAGCAACCCTCAAACTCGCACACAGCGAGTGGGGACTCCGGGGTCACATCCATCGGACCCACGCGCCCCCTAGGGGATTCCCAGGGTCCTGAGCGTTTACTTTAAGAGGACTCGCGCTCAGGTAGTCCCAGGCAGGGTGCTGCAAACCGGCGCCCAAAACTACCAAGCAAACTTCTAAAGCTGAACCCCAGGGACGTGTACACTCACGGGGACCTAGCAGGGGGCGCCACCGAGGAGAACAGTGGAAGGGCAAAAACAAACTGAATAAAATGACAGAACCCCCCACCAGGCAAAAACAAAAAGAAAAACAAAACCCCGCAAGAGGACAGCGAACCCCAAGGAACAGAGCCGGCCGCGATGTCGGGAAATACAAGCTGAGCAGCACCCTGCGCCCCTACCAGTGCAAACTGCCTCTTACCTGCCGGTAACAAGGGAGAAAGAACACCCAAGAGCCCAACAGGCGGCCGAAAAACCGAAAGGTAAAACGGACCAGCAGAGGCAGACCCCGAGGAGCCTGTGGAAGGTGGCCCCAAGCCCCAAGGGCAGTACTTACAGGGCACCTAGGGAAGGCAGCCCTAGGCACATGCAGCCCGAGTACTGAAGATAACTCCTGGCTCTCGCACCCACAAAACTAACACCACACGCAAAGCACAGTGCAGTAGCGACACCGGAGCCAGAGCACACGACCATCGCCTATAGCATCAGCCTCAAGAACTGAGGTGTGGGTAGCCGGCGCGGGGGGTCTGGGGCTCCCCCTTCCCCCTCCCGGGGAGGGGGGAGCTGCGCAGACAGCGGCGCGGCAGTGTGTGACGTCACACTAGTTTGCTTGTTTTCGGTTGGGGAGTTCTATCCACTAGTTCGGTTTTAGGTAGCAATTTTAACCAGAATAGGGGTTTGTTTTGGGGCGCTTACCTTTCTGGGTGCCTGTTCCGGTCGATGGCAGACATAGAATGCTTCCAACTACACGGGGGCTTCTATAGGCCATTGCTCCCCTTGCCTCTCTGAGGGGGCCCGGTTCTGGCCGTGGTCCCCGGTAGGCCTAAGAACTCCATACACATGACTGATGCCAAAGTCTGTCATTAGCATATCAGCCTGGGATAGCTCCGGGGAGCCGACGGGGCTCCCCCCAGAAAATAGCATTGACTATAATGAAACACCTCTTTCTAAATGAGCTCCAGTGGCTTCCTAATTTATCTATCTTGCTAAGATGGCTCCTAACTGTTAGATCAAATCAGCTGTGGAGTTATGTTTGGCCTACTGGGGATCAGAACTAGAATCTGGCTCCCCACCTCACAGAGGCACAGAGAGGTGACACTGCCATCCCTCTCGGAAAGCATCCAGAAAGACAACGAACCAAAACAGAGCATTACTGGATTCCAAGAGACCAAAGGCTGAAAACTGCCACAAAAACTTCCCAAACAATGTAAACTAATGATTAGGTCTCTTGAAGCCAGTACAAGCTCATTAGCAACAAAACCCTGCCAGTAAGGGGGTAGGGAGGGTTGGGGGGGGCAGTGCTCCCAGTCTCTCCTAGCCTTCCATGTCAGTTCTGAATATGCAGATGACACCCACCACCCAACAATATGGAAGGGAGGATGGAGGAAGAGAATCAGGGAGTCACCTGGACTCATCTAGTAACGGGCATTTTGTTACATTCAATGGTTTTCTGGGGGAGCCCCTTGTGGCTCCCTGAAGAAAGACAAAGGCGTACCACGGAGGAGAGGAAACCATAGATATGCAAATCGAAGCAAGCATGCTAGGCCAAAAGAGACAATCCAAAGTAACAAGCAAGATGAAGCCTGGGAATATATCCAAACCCCGGGCTGCCAAGACCCTGTGAGACTGTCAAAACAACCAAACCCAGGACATGGTAGTTAATCCTTAAACACCTTATATGAAGTGTTGAGTAGCTGACGCGAAAGTGTGCACCCCTTCATATGAAGTTTTGGAGTACCGCGCAAGATTTAAACAGCCCGCGGCTACACGGGGTACACATCACCTTACCTGGTTGATGGGATTCTAGGAGTTCTTCTACTCCTCAAGCCCGACCCGAGGCCAGGCTCGACTTGAGAGTGTTTGGTCCACCAGGCTGTTGCTTGAAGTGGCCCGCAGGCCCACATACCCACCACAGCCCTGGAGAAAACAATCTAGTTTTCTCTTGAAGATGTCCACAATTGTTCCGGCAATATTTCTTATGCTCGCTGGGAGGGTGTTAAACAACCGTGGACCTCTGATGTTTATACAGTGTTCTCTGATTGTGCCAATGGCACCCCTGCTCTTCACTGGTTCTATTCTGCATTTTCTTCCATATCAATCACTCCAGTACGTTGTTATATTACTGTGTAGATTTGGTACTTGGCCCTCCAGTATCTTCCACATATATATTATTTGATATCTCTCTCGTCTTCTTTCTAGTGAGTACATTTGGAGGCCTTTGAGACGATCCCAATAATTTAGGTGTTTTATCTCATCTATACGTGCAGTAAATGTTCTCTGTATTCCCTCTATTTCTGCAATCTCTCCTGCTCTGAAGGGGGAAGTGAGTACTAAGCAGTACTCAAGACGGGACAACACTAGTGACTTAAAGAGTACAACCATTGTGATGGGATCGCTGGATTTGAAAGTTCTCGTAATCCATCTGATCATTTTTCTGGCAGAGGCAATATTTGCTTGGTTATGCTCCCTAAACGTTAGGTCGTCAGACATCATTATTCCCGAATCCTTTACATGCTGTTTTCCTACTATGGGCACATTTGATTGTGTTTTGTACCCTGTATTATGTTTAAGGTCCTCATTTTTACCGTACCTGAGTACCTGGAATTTATCACTGTTAAACATCATGTTATTTTCTGATGCTCAGTCGAAAACTTTATTAACCCTTTAACTGCGCGGCCTATGTATATGACACCCCCCCCCCCCCTCCCCCTAGTGCGCAAGAAATAAATTATCTGGAAAAAATTCTTTTTTGTTCTGAAAGTGTCAAAAACCCCCTCCCTGTATATGGGTATAGCAACGGAATTTTGAAATTGTACTTACTTTGGCTGCTATGGGGTCCGTAAGGTGGCGCGTGGCGTCATCATTCCCCGTGCGCCCGTGCTGTAAGCTCCCGGGGCCGGTGGGGCGCCCGGGGCGGGGCGTGCGAGTTGCCGCGAATATATTTTTTTGTTAACTTTTTGCGCACAGTTCCAAATACATTTTATTTGTTTTGACATGCTAATCCTATGTATAATGAACACATACACTATATTATGGCAGTAACACATCTGTACTGTCCAAGGACACTGTTACGTGCATGACACTTGTGTGCACATATGTTGCACATATTTACCATGTATCATGCTAATTTATGTGTATATACAACCTATTTACAAACTATACACTGTCACACTATATACATTCACCATCAACACATTCAGAACACCGTGAGTGTGAGCAGCCACACCCAGCCAGCCCTCCCTCACTCCTCCAACATTGTATTCGCCAACATTGCTCCTCCCATCATACAGTTATTCACACAAATGTTTCATGTTCATTTATATATAATTACAGCACATGTACACACTATACACTGTCACACACTATATACATTTCCATCAACACATTCAGAACATCGCGAGTGTGAGCAGCCACACCCAGACTGGCCCTCCCTTACTCCAACATCTTACTCGCCAACATTGCTCCTCCCACCATACTGTTATTGTTTTTATTACACTATTTACACATGTTATATATACTGGTACCTATCTACATGTTTTATTTACCAGAACTATGCAAGTAAGCTGGTATTGTGTGCAAACAGTACAGTGGCCACCATACACTGCATGAGAAATCACACAGCAGACGACGCTACGATTACGACGTCACCTCCCTCACCAAAATAGCTCCACTCAACATACTCCTGTTGCTGTTATTACACTATATACACACACACACTGTATATACCCATGTACATGTGTTTCCCATAGCGAACCACGAAGCTAGTATGGTGAGCAAAACAAGAGTGGCTGCCACACAGTGAGACTTCCTCAATTCTCTCCCTCCTTCCCTCACCAATATTCCTCCTTTTACAATACTACGCACAATGCTAATTATAACCACAATCCTGGTCACTAATTTCTGTAAATGAACAATTGACCACAAGTTTATTTTGAAAAGGAACCTAAGAAGTCGTTTGAAGATTCCAAGATGGACGAAATAATGCTGTAGTGCTGTGGCTAGCGCTGTGAACATCGTGAACAGCACTGAATCACTGATATTTGAGCATTGTACCCAGTCATTATCACACTCACACTCTTCTATAATACTATCATGGCTAAATAATACAGGTTATATATATATTTTGACATTATTAGGTGATGCTGTGGTCACACGCTGAACAGCAGAGCTGTGCGCTCATGCTACGAGCGCCAGCCTTGGTTGCTCACTCACTACTGAGGCTCCCACACCCGGCAATGTGGACCATGATTTTTTTAAAGATGGCGTCTGTTTACAAGAGCCCTGAAGAAGCTGATGTGAACCCCATATAGCTGTGGGAGTTTTGAATGGAACGTGAAAAATAAAAACACCCGGAGGCACGTTGCGCACCCGAAGCCTGGGCCTGCAGGCACGTTGCGCAGTTAAAGGGTTAATATCAGCTTGAAGTTTTTCAATGTCTTCAGCCGAGGTACTTTTCATACTGAATTTTGTGTCATCTGCAAAGGAAGATAACGAAGCTGTGACTTGTATTTTTGTCTATATCTGATATGAGAATAAGGAAAACCAGCGGTGCAAGGACTGTACCCTGGGATACAGAGCTTTTAACTGCGCTTAGACTAGATTTTATATGGTTGACTGTTACTCGCTGAGTCCTATTTGACAGAAAACTGAGTATCCAGCGTCCTACTTTACCGGTTATTCCCATTGACTTCATTTTGTGTGCTATCACGCCAAGGTCACATTTATCAAAAGCCTTTGCGAATTCCGTGTATATCACATCGCCATTCTGTTTTTCTTCTAATGACTCAGTGACTTTGTCGTAGTGATCAAGTAGCTGTGAGAGGCACGATCTTCCCGCTCGAAATCCATGTTGGCCTGGGTTGTAAATGTCATTGGTCTCCATGAAATTGGTGACCTGACTCCTAATCACTCTCTCAAATACTTTTATTATGTGCAACGTTAGTGCAACTGGTCTATAATTCTTTGCCAATGCTTTGCTCCCTCCCTTGTGTAGAGGAGCTATGTATGCTACTTTAAGTGCATCTGGTATTTTCCCCGTGTCCAAGCTCTTCCTCCACACTATACTGACTGCCTGTGCTACCGGCACTTTGCATTTCTTTATACATATTGAATTCCATTAATCTGGACCCGGGGCCGAGTGCATGGGCATGTTTTCAATTTCTCTTTCAAAGTCTAGTATGCTCGTGTTGATATCAGTTATATTGACAGGGGTTTGGATATCCCGCATAAAGAAATTGTCTGGATCTTCCTCTTTCATGTTGTTTATTGCCCGCATAAAGAAATTGTCTGGATCTTCCTCTTTCATGTTGTTTATTGGAGTGCTAAACATACTGCTTTTTTTAGGATTTCACTAATTTCTTTGTCATCCTCCATATATGAACCTTCACTTGTACGAATAGGTCCAATACTGGCAGTGGTTTTTGCTTTTGATTTCGAATATGTGAAGAAGTAATTTGGATATTTTTTTATTTCCTGAATTGTTTTCTGTTCTAACTGCCTTTCTTCAGTTTGATATGAGTGATGTTTATTGTCTACATAAATGATCTACCAGTTGGTATACAGAATTATATGAAAATTTTTGCTAATGATGCTAAGATAATAGGAAGGATAAGAAACTTAGATGATTGGCATGCCCTTCAAGAAGACCTGGACAAAATAAGTATATGGAGCATCATTTGGCAAATGGAATTTAATGTTAATAAATGCCATGGTGTGGAATGTGGAATAGGAGAACATAGACCCCCACACAACCTATATATTATGTGAGAAATCTTTAAAGAATTCTAATAAAGAAAGAGATCTAGGGATGGTTTTAGATAGAAAACTATCACCTGAGGACCACATAAAGAACATCGTGCAAGGAGCCTATGCCATGCTTTCTAACTTCAGAATTGCTTTTAAATACATGGATGGCGATATACTAAAGAAATTGTTCACAACTTTTGTTAGGCCAAAGCTAGAATCTGCAGCAGTTGTGTGGTGCCCATATCTTAAGAAGCACATCAACAAACTGGAAAAGGTGCAAAGACATGCTACTAAGTGGCTCCCAGAACTGAAGGACAAGAGCTACGAGGAGAGGTTAGAGGCATTAAATATGCCAAAACTAGAAGACAGAAGAAAAAGAGGTGATATGATCACTACGTACAAAATAGTAGCAGGAATTGATAAAATCGATAGGGAAGATTTCCCGAGACTTGGAACTTCATGAACAAGAGGTCATAGATTTAAACTAGCTAAACACAGATGCCGAAGAAATATAAGAAAATTTACTTTCGGAAACAGAGTGGTAAACGGTTGGAACAAGTTAGTGAGAAGGTGGTGGAGGCCAAGACCGTCAGTAGTTTCAAAGCGTTATATGACAAAGACTGCTGGGAAGACGGGACACCCGAGCATAGCTCTCATCCTGTAAATACACTTAGGTAATTACAGTAATTTTCTCACAGTAAAGTTCCTTCCTCCTAACACCACTCCTCTAATTCAGCCTATGGACCAGAAAATCATAGCGAATTTTAAGAAACTTTATGAAAGAGCACTTTTCCGGAAATGTTTTGAAGTGACTAAAGCCACGAAGCTCACCCTCAAAGAGTTCTGCAAACACCATTTTAACATTTGTATTGCTTTAAAACTCGTTGACAAAGCCTGGCAAGAAGTGACTCAAAGAACCCCTGATCTCTGGCTGGAGAAAATTGTGGCCTGAATGTGTACCAGAACTAGACTTTGAGGGGGTTTGAGCCTGTAAATTAAGTGCCTATTGTTGAGGAAATTGTTACTCTGGGCCGTAGAATGGGCTTGGAATTGGATGGTGCTGATGTGGAGGAGTTGGTGGCAGAACACAACGAAGAACTGACCACCGAAGAACTCCAAGCCCTTCAAAAGGAGCAGCAAGAAGAGGCAGCTGAGGATATTTCTCCAGTGGAGGAGGATGAGGCAGAAGAGGTTGTCCCTTCCGCAACCATTAGGAAGTGGTGTCAGATGTGGGAAGAAATGCAAACTTTTATTGAAACGACTCACCCAGAGAAAGCTGTAGTAGGTCGTTGCATTAATCTTTTCAATGACAATGTGATGCCACACTACAGACGAATGTTGCGAAGAAGGGAAAAACAATCTTCAATGGATCATTTCCCTGTGAGAAAATCAAGCAGTGAGCCACAACCAGGACCTAGTGGTATGCAGGCAAAATGTGCCAGAGAGTGCACCCCAGAGAGGTCCTCACTACCTGATGTTATAATGGAAGGGGACTCCCCTTCCAAACAGTAACACCTCTCCTCCTCCCCCCTTCCTCACTATCTTCCATACGCCAACAGGAGTCATCAGCAAGGGTAAGTAATAACTTGAATATACTTTTGTAGTGTAGATTTTGATGAATTGGTATAAAATTTTAATTTGAAGTGAGGTTTTTGGGTAGTCAGGAACGGATTCATTCATTTCCCATTATTTCTTATGGGGAAATTAGCTTCGGTTTACGAGTTTTCGGGTTACGAGCTATCTCCAGGAACAGATTAAACTCTTAACCCTTAAATGGCGCATAGCTATATACCATTTGACACCCACAGGCGCATACCAAAAAAAAAAAAAAAAAAAATTATTTTTTCTTCTTAACCTGTTAATTTGTGTTCACTGATCACGGGAAAAATAATAAAAAAATCGTAAGTGGCATATATTGCCCACTATAGGGCGGGGAATTCTGGCAAAAATCAGGCGCTGACTGAGTGTGCGTCCCAGGCGGTCTGTTGATCGCCAGCTGTCAGGCCGGAGTTGCCACAAAGAGATAATTACCTAATTATTTCAATGACTCTGATTGGTTTTTCGTAGTTTTTTTGCTGTAATATTATTCAATAGTGTGTAGTGTGATATATTTATATAATAAAATGAGTGAATCGTCGCTGTACTCAAAAATATGGTGTGCATATTGTTGATTCAATTATGTTCATCAAACAGTGAACAAATACTTTGTCGGTTATTAAACTATATACACAGGTTATATATAAGTATCTGCATGTTTTGTTCACCATGACGAACCACTAAGTTGGTATGCTGAGTGGCAGTGGCAGTGGCAGGCAGTGACTGGCTGCCACTGGCTGCCACTCCCTCCCTCACCTCACCTGACTTGCCCTATTCTCCACCCACTATACTGTTTTTGCTTTTATATACAGACATTATATATAAGTATTTACATGTTTTGTTCACCATAACTGTACATCTAAGCTTGTATGGTGAGTAAAAGCACAATGACGTAGCTACTCACACAGTCAGCTGGTGGCGGCCGCCCTCAAGGCCAGACGCACTAATATTTCTCCTACAACAATACTGTTTGTGGTGTTATTACGCTATATACACACATTATATATAAATATCTACCTGTTTTATTCACCATACTTGTACAAGTAAACTGGTATGGTGCCCAAAGACCATCGTGGTCATCAGTAAACAACATGGTAAGTCCTGCAGACGACGCTCCTCCCTCACCAAAATGGCGGCTCCCAACCTCCTACTCTCGCTGTTATCTCACACTATACACACGTTATATATAAGTATCTACATTTGTGTTCACCATAGTGAACCACTAAGCTGGTATGGTGAGTGCAGTCAATAAAAGGTGGCCACACACAGTCAGAAGACAACGCCACCATCCTCCCTCCCACAGCATTACTCCTCCCTCCATGGTGCACAGCGCCAAATATCACCACAATCCTGCTATTATCAGAGCCCTGGTCAGTTTTATCACAGTCAGGGGTCTCCTGTAATAATATCATCGCTACATAATAGCATGAACAAGTATATTATGGCATTTTTAGGCGATGCTGTGGTCACAAGCTGAACAGCAGTGCCGTGAGTTCATGCTGCGTGCGTCAGGCTTGGTAGCTGACTCAATACTGAGGCCCCTAACACCCGGGAGTTTGCCCCCACGATTTTTTTTTAAATGGCGTCTGTTTACCGATGAAGGTGTTGTGAACCCTGTGTATCCGCGGGCCGTTTAAATCTTGCGTAGTACACCAAAGCATCATATGATGCGATGCGCAATTGAAGGGTTAAACCGAGGTACCCCTGTAATGTAAATTGAATTAATCCATTCCACACCCCCAAAAATATTAACTTAAAAATACATTTTATACCAAATAACACTCATTTTGTACTAGCTCCAATACAGTACTGCATGTATATCTTACCTTGAATAAGGACTCTTGTTGGCGTACGGAAGACTGTGAGGAGGAGAGGTGTTAGTGTTTGGAAGAGGAGTCCCCTTCCATTATAACATCAGACAGTGATGACTTTTCTGGGGTTATCTTGAGATGATTTCGGAGCTTTAGCGTCCCCGTGGGCCGGTCCTCGACCAGGCCTCCACCCCCAGGAAGCAGCCCGTGACAGCTGACTAACTCCCAGGTACCTATTTTACTGCTAGGTAACAGGGGCATAGGGTAAAAGAAACTCTGCCCATTGTTTCTCGCCGGCGCCCGGGATCGAACCCGGGACCACAGGATCACAAGTCCAGTGTGATGTCCGCTCGGCCGACCGGCTCACCACGGGGTACTGGGGTACTGGTACTCTCTCTGTCTCTCTGTCTCTCTCTCTCTCTCTCTCTCTCTCTCTCTCTCTCTCTCTCTCTCTCTCCTATGTTTTGTTTGCATACCACTAGGACCTACTTTTGGCTCGCTGCTTGTTTTTCTCGCTGTTGTAATCCACAAGTTAGTAGGGATTATTAGCTAGTGGATCATTACTACAACACTTAACGAATGATGATTGGAAGTACAAGTTAAGTAGACAGACTATGGATCACATATCTAAGAAAGGTCAAGGGATTAAGACCGCAGCTACTTAGCCAAACTAATAATACCTGGAAAGAGGACTCAGGCTTCTAGGAACAAGGTTGCCGCTTCTAGGGATAAGGTTAATCGGATTATACCTGCCTTGAGAGGCGGGGTGAAATGTTTGAGGCCATGGTTGGCTAAGGTCAGTCTGGTTGTGGGAGTGGAACTGGCAAGTCCTCCGGGTCTCCGTTTGTGGCAGCAGTGAAGTGTAGCAGACAGCTATGCGAGAGCCTGATGTGATCTTAGTGACCAAGTTAAGTCTGCAGTATGTGAGTATTGAATGAAAGACTAACCGGGTGTGGAGAGTTGTAGTAATCATTCCGTATTAGGGACGTAGGCGGAAGTTACGAGTGCAAGTGGTGACCGCGGAGGTCAAGTGGTTTATGGGCATTGGAAGTGTATTTACCTAATAGAGTATGTTAATATGTTATTATTTGTCAGAGTCTATTCTTTGTAATTAAATGACAAAACCCGACGGTCTTTAAATACCTTCCAAATGTTCACTCATTGTGTTCCAGTACAAACCAAGTGGTACGCCTCAAGGGTCTGGTGTGTGTAGAAGTACACGGTGGTAGTAACGGTTGCTGAGGCAAGGTGTTATGTGTTGTGTAATCGCTGTGTTCGGAATGAACTGGAGTTCAGCATCACGACATCGCTAAAAACTTGTCTAGCGACACTTGTTTTTCCTTACATTGTAATACTTGTCTGAAGTGAGACATCACATTGCCATAAAAAGGGTTAACACAACGGCCTGCTATAGCTTGATTTGGGTGACACTTTTCAGCAAAACTTTGCAAATTTTCCCATACAAAACACACTTTCTTAATAAATGAGGAAGGGACATCCTCTACTCTACATCAACAACCCTCATACCATTTTCATGTTTACAAAGTAGATCTCTTTTTTTTTTTTCCTCAATGGTCATCCTCATATGTGTTTTCTTAGGTTGAAACTTAACACTGGCTTTCTTGGGACCCATGGCGTGATATATAATAATTACTTCTATGTCAATAAACCAGCGTGGAATGTAATGAAACTCCATTTTCTGGCCGAGACCCAGAGGCTCCTCGGAGCTATCTAGGCTGATATGTATTTTCTTAAAATCGGGCATCAGTGTGAATGGAGTTCTAGGCCTACCGGAAACCACAAGCCAGAACCTGGCCCCCCTGACAGAGGCACGAGAAGCAATAGCCTATAGAAATGCACATATGATTTGGAACATTCTATGTCTGCCATTGACCGGGCCAGGCACCTAGAAAGGTTAGGGCCCCAAAACAAACCCCTATTCTGGTTAAAACTACTACTAAAAACAAAGAGGGGACAGAAATCTCAAACTGAAAACAAGTAAACGAACATGATGTCACACATGCCGCACCACTTGTCTGCGCAGCTCTCCCTCCCCCATCCCGCGTCTCAGGGAGGGAAGAAGGGGGAGCCCCAGACCCCTCGCACTGGCTATCCACACCCCAGTTCAAATTTGGATGTCAAAACATGCAAAAAAACAAAAAAAAAAGCCGACTGGAGGAAGGGAGGGTTGCCGGGGAGCCTCCGGATCTCATCCAGAAAATGCCGTTTCATTACATTCAACACTGGTTTTCTGTGGGGAGCACCTTTGGCTTACCGGAGATAACTACCCAAAGCCAAGGACAAAAGAGGGACAAACCAGGGAGGCGGAACCCAAGTGCCTGAACCTGAAAGCAAGACAACTGGCAACACCAAATGACCCCCGTGGACGACCTGGGAGACCCAAACCATGAAACAGGGACAAAGGGAACCTGAGTCAACTCGAAGCGTGTATAAAGCCACAGAGGTCGCGGCATGCAGGCAATGGCTGAGAGCCACAACCGGACACAAGAAGAGGCACCCCCGGCTAACCAACCAAGCATCAACAACCTCAGGGACCCCCTCCGGGGGTCCCAACCTCACCAGAAAAGAAGAGATGGCTGCAAGCAAACGAACTGATCACCAGAATGCAAAGGAGCAGAAACCACTGAGAAACAAACCAGAATCGAAGGGACCACAGCAAACCAAGGTAAAGAGAGAGAAAAGAGCAACCTTGTCCAAGACCAGGACGGTTCAGGCGGTGCATGAGCAGGCCGGAGGTGAAACAACACACAAGACAGCTCGAGAAACGGTGCAGAAGGAACATCAAAACCGAAAGCAATCCGTAGCGGCTCTGCCAGCACCGCACAAGACGAAGCGACAGTATGTGGCAAGATGACGGTCCTGAACCGCTACGAGAGAAGGAAAAGACCACTTCAACAAAAAGCACACTATATCTACGAAGAGACAAAAAGAAATAGGAAGGACCAACAGGAAACATCATACCGCCGCAGAGACGAAGCACGCAGGTGGGACACCATCAACGAAGCCGAAGCCACCTGATCACCAAACAGATGGTGATAGACTCAAGTCAAAATTACCAGACTCGAAGACTCGTGGAGAAGACCGAACCACCCCCTGTAACTGACCAAACCGAGCATCTGAAAGAGACAGAGCCGGAAAACCCCTGGTTGCAGACTCCAAGCAAGCAGCGCCTGAAACCTAGGCTGTCAGGGAACCAGATGGCACGTCCGCCAGGGCACCAGGAACCCGAACCCAGTGAGCCGGGAAAGAACCAACCCTGGTGAGCAAAAGCGCCCCGTCCGGGAGGAACTCCCTCGGGACCCCCAAAGAACCAACAAGTCCGATAACGGATGACGACGAGAAGCTGCTGCTTGCAGAAACTGCCCAACCGCAGACTCTGCAAACAGCAAGGACAAAATGGCGATGAAAACCTAACAGCCAGGGCCCAGGCAAAGTCCAACGAGGAAGCGAGCACCACTAGCCGACACACGAGACGTGAAGCTAGAACATTGACACCGCATCCCACAGGATTGGCACAAACAGCTTTAACAGGGCAGCCAATGCCCGCACCGCCGAAACCAGAACCAGAGCACCAGACTCAGGATTGGCACCCAGTGCCTCCACATCCTCCTCAAGCCAGTTCGAAGACAGCTGGAGAAAGGAAAAGAAACAGAGGACCAAAGCCAAATGGTCATGGGCGCAAAAGTCCTCAGCTACCAGGGTAGCCAAAAGGAAGGGAACTTGCACGTGAAGCTGCAGCAGGCCGACATCCTGAGGAGGGGCAGGAGCGAACAAAAATGCATTGAGGCATTCAAACTCGCACCCCCCCCCCCCCAAGGTAAACCTGAACAACCATAAAGACCTCTTGTCACTCAAACGTGCAGGACCGACAGAACATATGCCACGCCCCCCAATGAGAAGAGAGAGAACACTCTGACAACCAGGATGACTTCTCAACCTCGTCATGCATCCAGTAAGGAAAGGAAGAACTGAACTTAAAAGAGGCAGGAACCATTATTGAGGAGTAATCCGAGTCGCACAAGAGGTAAGCCAAAATGGCCTCACGCAACTCATGGGGAGGGATGCGAGACGTCGAAAACCTCCAGGAGGAAGGGACCGAAGTACCCAAGAGAACCCAGAACCAAACCCAAGGAGGAGCTGATGCCATATCAAACTCGTACAGGGTGAGGGGATAAGAAAACCCCACCTCTTGCAACAACAAGCCCCACTCAGAGGGTACCAAAACCCAAGCGGGGTCAAACGGGGCCCAAGCCCCCCCCCTCCCAAGTCAGCCCCGCCCCGGAAACCTCCACACCAGGAACTCGGGGCCGCGCTGTCTTCCAAACCCTCCACCTCAAAAGAAAAGGCAGAGTTCACCGGAAAAGCTGGAAAGAAGGGGGCCCACTGGTCAGCCCCAGAAGCACCAGCTGGAGGAACAGGCTCGTCGAACAGGAACAATGCCTCTGTCATTACACCAGAAAGGGTATTCCCCGAAACTGCCCGAGGTTCACCACTAACTATACCCTGTCCCGACTCCAAAAACCTTCAGACGCTTCGAAGCCAGATGTAGGGGGGGGGGGACAGGACAAACAACAGCACGAGAAGGACAAGGATGTGCGGACGAAACCAAAGTTGAAGCAACTAACATCACCCAAGCCCTGGTCCCTATAATCAAAACAGCGCAGTCTCGGGGCATCCAGTTGACCAACCAACCTAGCGCACTGCAGCAACCTAAAACGCACATGCAATGCCGAAGATGTCTGCACCCGGTCGGTGCAGACATCTTCGCATGCAGGGAGCCGGTCGGCCGAGCGGACAGCACACTGGACTTGTGATCCTGTGGTCCCGGGTTCGATCCCGGGCGCCGGCGAGAAACAATGGGCAGAGTTTCTTTCACCCTATGCCCCTGTTACCTAGCAGTAAAATAGGTACTTGGGTGTTAGTCCGCTGTCACAGGCTGCTTCCTGGGGGTGGAGGCCTGGTCGAGGACCGGGCCGCAGGGACACTAAAACCCCGAAATCATCTCAAGATAACCTCAAGATCTCAAGATAACCCGAATATCAAGAACAGTGGACTGGGTGAACTGGAGTACAAGCAAGGAACACCACTTGCAGGACTCCAGATCAAAGGTGTCACCGACCCAACAAGCAGCGTGACGGAGGTAGAATTGGTGATTGTCACCCTGAGACAAGGGGACAGAGCAACCTTCACACTCGCATGAAGCGAGATGAGACCCTGGGGATGCATCCATCGGACTAGTAAGCCAGGACCAGGTTTTCAGGGCTCTTAGACCCCTGGAAACTTAAGACTTGCCCTAGCCCAGGCAAGGTACTGCTAACCAGCACCCCAAACTACCAAACAAACTTCTAAGTACTGAACCCTTGAGACATGTATATTCACAGGGACCTAGTGGAGGACCACCAAGAATATATATACAGAAGGGTCAACAACACCACGGGCAGACCCCCATACCATTCAGCAAACAAAAAGAAAAGAAAAACCTTACAAGAGTACAACGTCACCAGACAGAATAGAGCCGGCCACTATATTATGGTAAAAATATTATATTATGTTTTGCGCCCCTATCAGTGACGAAACTACCTCATACCCAGAGGCAAACAGAGGTGCATGAAACACTCCAACTGGCACCAAGGGCAGGCAATCACCGAGCAGCAAAAGACCACAGTGGGGGTAGACTCCAAGTTGACTTGTGGAAGATAACCTGAAGTCCCAAGGGCAGTACTTACAGGGCACCTAGGAAAGGCAACCCTAGGCGCATGCAGCCCAAGTACTAGTGAAACTACTCCTGGCTCACACACCACCACGGAACAGGACCACACCACAAGACACAGCACTGGAATGTCAGGAGCCAGAGTCGCACAACTGCAAGGTCTCACATCAGCCTCAGAACTGGGGATGGATAGCCAGTGCCGGGAAGACAGTGGCGCAGTGACAGTTGTGGCGTTATTCTCATTTGCTCGTTTTTAGTTTGGAGGAGTTCTGTCCAACAGTTCGGCTTTCAGTAGCAATTTTAACAAGATAGAGTTTGTTTTGGGGCACCTACCTTTTTGGGTGCCTGACCCAGTTAATGGCAGACATAAAAGACTTCCAACCACACACGGGTTTCCATAGACCATTGCTCCTCGTGCCTCTATAAGGGGGCCAGGTTCTGGCTCGTTGTCCCCAGTAGGCCTAAAAACTCCATTTGCTTTGACTGATGCCAGGGTCTAATATATTCATATCAGCCCGGATAGCTCCAGGGAGCCAAAGGGGCTCCCCCCAGAGAGGGGACAAAAACCTAAGAGCCAGAGCCCAAGCAGATTCCAAAGAAAGAGCGAGCACAGCCTGGCAACATGCGAGGCGTGAAAACAGAAAACATACATACTAAGACTTACCTCATCACATCTCTGGAGTAATTTCTCATCTTCTAGCAACAGCGCAGTGTCATAAACACAAGGAAAACTCTCTGCATCAACTTCCTCTACCTGATACTGAAAAAATGAAATGTAATAAGCTTTAATAATGGAGTGCTTATCACATTAGGCTTACAATGCATTTATAAAGACTGAATACTATACTACAGAGTCGTGACAGGGAAAATGCCATCTCTCATCTTTGAATTCCTCTTCAAACTGTGATTTAGTTTAACCCCTGTACTGTGCTCACCAAGATATCTCGGATGACAGGTGGTGTGATCACCGAGAACATTCATTTGAATGAACAGCAAACAATTCCAAACTCCTGCAGGCACACAGGGCTCACATCCTGTTCCTGAGGCAAACAGTAAACAGACGCCATCTTGAAAAAAACTCCTCTGCATCCCTCTTGGCCGAGTCTCGGTACTGAGTGAGTAACCAAGAGTAGAGCATGCAGCAAGAGCTCACAGCACCGCTATGTAGCTTGAAGCTACACTACCACTTAATAATGATGAATAAAATAAGTAACATTATTTTGTGATGAATGTGTCATAGATAATCCTGACTGTGATAAGACTATGTACAAGGTTCAGATATCAGTTACACAATGCTAGTTATGAAGTTCATAGCACAACTCAGACAACAACAACAGCATTCAGCCATTGTTTCATGCATCTATGCATCATGAAACTACCCCATGCACCTTTAGAAAATATGCCTGTGAAAAATTATTCATATTCAGGATTTAACGACCATGATACTGATAATAAGAGCAGCATTGTGCCTAGTGTTAGTGATGTGCATATTATACTGGAAGCATTCTGTAGAGTTAAGTGCCATAGTCAGCTGACTAGCGTGTTGATACTATGCTGTGTCTTGATCCACTAGACCAGTTTAAACCTTAACCACTGTGATGCTCCGTGTTTACTGGGACATTCCCTCCGTGCGCCGAAAATTGTGTGTTCGCAAAACTTCTTTTGATCTTTGTAAAATAGTAAATTCCTTACCTGAACATGTAAAAAAAACTAATAAATTCCATTACTTTGGCTGTGGGGACGTGGAGAAGGGGGACATGTTTGCTGTGTGCCTGTGCGTGAAACTCCCAGAGGCCATCACGCGGGCCGTTTAACCCTTAAACTGCTCGGCAAAAGGGGCAGGGAAGCAAAAAACATTTAAATTATATCAAAATTACTTAAAAATGTTAAACAAATCTCAAACTTATTGGCTTCAATGTCGTGAAACTTTCATCAAAATATTTTCAAAAATTGATTTTAGACAAATTTCTTAAAAAGAAGAACGTTTTGTTGATAAGGAGAACAGCTTCTATTAACTGGAGCTGATGGATAATGCAGTAATAAAGAGATGCAAGCACCTGTCCAATGCACAAAGAAGAATAGTACTAAGAAGTGTCCACAAAGTGCATATGCAGCTGGTGCCTTTATAGCATTGCTGAGTAATACATAATAACACAAATAATAATGAGTATGTTATTATGCTCTATTTTGTTATATATCATATAAATACATTGATGCTATGCTGGCTGGGTGTTAATATCTGTTATGCATATGAGGAGTCACAATAATGTGGCTGAAAAATGTTGACCAAACCACACACTATTAAGTGAAGAGATGACGACGTTTCGGTCCATCCTGAACCACTATCAAGTCGATTGTGATTTGATAACATAATCGACATGATAATGATCAAGGACAGACCGAAAAGTTGTCATCTCTTCTCTTTCTAGTGTGGGGTTTGGTCAACTTAACCCTTAACCCTTTAACTGCGCATCGCGACTGCAGGCCCATGTCTGGGGTGCACTACCCGCCTCCAGGTATTATTATTTTTCATGTTCCATTCAAAACTCCCGCAGCTACATGAGGTTCACATCAGCTTCCTCAGGGCTCTTGTAAACAGACGACATCTTTAAAAAAAATCGTGGTCCACATTCCCAGGTGTGAGAGCCTCAAGTGCTCAGTGAGCAACCAAGGCCGGTGCACGCAGCATGAGCTCACAGCACTGCTGTTCAGCTTGTGACCACAGCATCGCCTAATGTCAAAAAATATATAGAATTTGTATTATTTAGCCATGATAGTATTACAGAAGAGGCTGAGTGTGATAATGACTGTGTACAATATTAAAAAATTTGTGATTCAATGCTGTGTTCACGATGTTCACAGCACTAGCCACAGCACCACAGCATTATTTCGTCCATCTAGGAATCTTCAAATGACTTCTTAGGTTCCTTTACAAAATAAACTTGTGGTCAATTATGTATTTACAAGATTTAGTGACCAGCATTGAGATAACAGCAGGATTGTGGTGATAATAAGCACTGCGCGTAGTATTGTGGGAGGAGGAATTGTGGTGAGGGAGCGAAAGAGAGAATAGAGGTAGCCTAACTGTGTGTAATGACCTAAGTGTAGTTACAGGATGAGAGCTACGCTCGTGGTGTCCCGTCTTCCCAACACTCTTTGTCATATAACGCTTTGAAACTACTGACGGTCTTGGCCTCCACCACCTTCTCACCTAACTTGTTCCAACCGTCTACCACTCTACTTGCGAAAGTGAATTTTCTTATATTTCTTCGGCATCTGTGTTTAGCTAGTTTAAATCTATGACCTTGTTCTTGAAGTTCCAGGTCTCAGGAAATCTTCCCTGTCGATTTTATCAATTCCTGTTACTATTTAGTACGTAGTGATCATATCACCTCTTTTTCTTCTGTCTTCTAGTTTTGGCATATTTAATGCCTCTAACCTCTCCTTGTAGCTCTTGCCCTTCAGTTCTGGGAGCTTCTTAGTAGCATGTCTTTGCACCTTTTCCAGTTTGTTGATGTGCTTCGTAAGATATGAGCACCACACAACAGCTGCATATTCTAGTTTTGGCCTAACAAAAGTCATGAACAATTTCTTTAGTATATCGCCATCTATGTATTTAAAAGCAATTCTGAAGTTAGAAAGCGTAGCATAGGCTCCTCGCACAATATTCTTTATGTGGTCCTCAGGTGATAGTTTTCTATCTAGAACCACCCCTAGATCTCTTTCTTTATCAGAATTCTTTAAAGATTTTTCACATAATGTATATGTTGTGTGGGGTCTATGTTCTCCTATTCCACATTCCACAACATGGCATTTATTAACATTAAATTCCATTTGCCAAGTGGTGCTCCATATACTTATTTTATCCAGGTCTTCTTGAAGGGCATGACAATCATCTAAATTTCTTATCCTTCCTATTATCTTAGCATCATCAGCAAACATATTCATATAATTCTGTATACCAACTGGTAGATCATTTATGTAGACAATAAACATCACTGGTGCAAGAACTGAACCCTGTGGTACTCCACTCGTGACATTTCTCCAGTCCGATACATTGCCTCTGATTACTGCCCTCATTTTTCTATCAGTCAGAAAATTTTTCATCCATGTTAGCTTACCTGTCACCCCTCCAATATTTTCCAGTTTCCAGAACAACCTCTTATGTGGAACTCTGTCGAAAGCCTTTTTTAGGTCCAGATTGATGCAGTCAACCCAACCATCTCTTTCCTGTAATATCTCTGTGGCTCGATCATAGAAACTGAGTAAATTCGATACACAGGATCTTCCAGATCGAAAACCATACTGTCTGTCTGAAATTAAATAATTTCTCTCCAGGTGTTCTACCCATTTAATTTTAATTATTTTTCCCAATATTTTGACTATTACACTTGTCAATGATACAGGTCTATAATTAAGGGGGTCTTCCCAGCTTCCACTTTTGTAGATTGGAACTATGTTAGCCTTTTTCCACACATCAGCTACAACTCCTGTAAACAGGGATGCCTGAAAAATCAGTTGAAGTGGAATGCTGAGCTCAGGTGCACATTCTCTCAGAACCCATGGTGAAACTCCATCTGAACCAACTGCTTTGTTCTTACTTAGCTCCTTGAGCATTTTTTCCACTTCGTCTCTAGACACCTCTATGTGCTCTATGTTGTTCTCTGGAATTCTTCTTGTGTCTGGTTCCCCTGAAAATTTCATTTTGTACAAACACACTTTGGAACTTTTCGTTTAATGTTTCACACATTTCCTTTTCATTTTCCGTGAATCTATTTCCCATTTTCAACCTCTGAATATTATCCTTTACCTGCAATTTGTTGTTTATGAATTTATAGAATAAACCTGGTTCTGTTTTACATTTGTCTGCAATCCCTTTTTCAAAATTTCTTTCTGCCTCTCTCCTCACTGCCATGTAGTTGTTTCTCGCATCTTTGTATCGCTGGTATGTTTGGGGTTTGGCCTCTTGCTGTATTGATTCCATTTTTGTGTCTTTTGGTCTGTGGCAGCCACTCTTTGTTTTGCTCATCATACTAGCTTAGTGGTTTGCTATGGTGAACACATTTGTACATGCGTATATACAATGTGTGTATATAGTGTAGTAACACCAACAGGAGTATGTTGGGAAGAGCTATTTTGGTGAGGGAGGTGACGTAATGATACTGTATCATTAAGTGTCTTCGGACAGTATGGATGTTCTACTGCCATAATATAGTGTATGTGTTCATTATACAGAGGATTGGCACGTAAAAGCATATAAAATGTATTTGGAACTGTGCGCAGAAAATGAACAAAAATATATTCGCTGCAACTCGCACATCCTGCCCCGACCGCCCTACCGGCCCTGGAGGCATACACCATGGGCGACCAGGGAATGAAGACGTCACACACGAACTTACGGACCCCATAGCAGCCAAAGTATGTACAATTACGACCTTCTGTTACTATACCCATACTCAGGGAAGGGGTTTTGACACTATATAAACAGAAAATAAATTTTTTCCAGAGATTTTATTTCCTGCGCACTGGGGGGTGTCATATTTTGGAGGCTGCACAGTTAAGGGGTTAAGCTGCTAAGGGGTCCTGAGGAGATTTACACCCCTGTGCGCAAGAAAAAACCAGCGTTGAATGTAATGAAACGCCATTTTCTGGGTGAATCCCGGAGGCTCCCCAGAGCTATCCAGGCTGAATGGATATATATAACTTTCTGGCATCAGTCAAAGTGCTAGGAGTTCTTGCCTACCAGGGACCACAAGTCAGAACCTGGCCCCCTCAGAGAGGCATGAGGAGCAATGGCCTATAGAAACCCCCCTTGTGGTTGGGAGCATTCTATGTCTGCCATCGACCGGGATGGGTACCCAGAAAGGTAGGAGCCCCAAAACAAACCCCGGCACTACTGGAGGAACCAATTCGAATGCCTCCGCCGCCACCCTGGAAGAGGAACCCCCGAGACTGCCCAAGTCTCAACCCAACCAGACCCCGCCCCAACCCCGAAACCTGCCTATGGTTTGGAGCAGGAAGCAAGGGAGGAAGTGTGTAGAACAGAAGGAAAAGGACAAGGAGCGGAAGGAGCCAGAGCCAAAGCGACCCCCCCACCCCCAAGTCCGGACCCCAACCACCAAAACGGGGCAGCCTCGGGGCATCCGGGGCCACAAACAACCAAGAGCGTTGCAGCAACCTACAACCAGCAAGCAACGCCGCAGCCGCCTGCACCCGATTATCATGACCAGCGACCTGGGTGAAAGAGCACGTACTGACAACACCAGCCATACAACTCCGGGTCACAAGAAACAATGACCCAACAGGCAGCATGGCGGAGGCACAACCCGTGAGTGTCACCCTGAGACAAGGGGACAGATCAACCGTCAAACTCGCAGGATGCGAGAGGGACTCCGGGGACACACCTATAGGACCACGGAGCCCCCTTGGGGTTTTCCAGGGCCCTTAGCCATTGGTACACGCTAAGGGAAGCCCAGACAAGGTACCGCGAACCGGTGCCCAATTCTACCAAACTAATAAAGCTGAACCCCCGGGACGTGTCCACTCACGGGGGCCAAGCGGGGAGTACCACCAACAGAAGGAATGGAAAGAAATCACCTAGAACAGGAATGGGAGACCATAAAGGCAGACCCCCCCCACCAGGCAAAAACAAAAGAAAAACCCCGCAATAGGACAACGTACCCAGGCGGAACAGAGATGGCCACTGTTATGGTGAAAACTAGCTGTGCAGTACCCTGCGCCCCTACCAGTGACGAAAACTACCACCTACCCAGAGACAAACCAGGGCAACAAAACCCCAGCCGACTCCAAGGGTGGCCCAGTACCGAGCAATAAAGGACACAGCGAGGTAGAACCCAAGGTGACTTGTGGAAGGTGGCCCCAAGCCCCAAGGGCAGTACTTACAGGGCACCTAGGGAAGATAGCCCTAGACGCATGCAGCCCGAGTACTGTGGAATCTTACTCCTGGCACACACCCCACCGGTAGAGACAGTCCACACCACAAGGCACAGAACTGAAAAAAAACGGAGCCAGAGGCACTCAATCAGCCAGTAATTCCATCAGTCAAGAACTGCCAGTTGGATCGCTGGCATGGAGGGTCTGGGGCTCCCCCTTCCCCCTCCTGGGGAGTGGGGGGGTTGCGCAGACGGTGGCGCAGCGACGTGATGACGTCATGCTAGTTAGATAATTTTGTTTGGGGAGTTCTGTCCACTCGTTCGGCTTTCAGTAGCAATATTTTTACCAGAATAGGGGTTTGTTTTGGGGCGTCTACCTTTCTGGGTGCCTATCCCAGTCGATGGCAGACATAGAATGCTCCCAACCACAAGTGGGGTTTCTATAGGCCATTGCTCCTCATGCCTCTCTGAGGGGGCCAGGTTCTGGCTCGTGATCCCCGGTAGGCAAGAACTCCTAGCACTTTGACTGATGCCAGAAAGTTATACATATCCATTCAGCCTGGATAGCTCTGGGGAGCCGACGGGGCTCCCCCCAGAAAAAATGATAAAATTTGTTTTCTTCTTCTAAAAATGTTAATTTGTATTCCCTGAGCACAGTGAAAAAAAAATAAAAAATCGTAGGCGACATATTTTGGCCGCAATAGGCCAAGGAAGTCTGGCAAAATGTGGGTGTTGACAAAGCAGTCGTCAGAGGCGGTCAGCGTCACCCGAGGTGTCAGGTCGGAGTTGCCACAAAGATATTATTACCTAATTATTTCAATGTCTGATTTTTCTTAGTTTTTTAGCAATAATATTAATCACTAGTGTGTAGTGTGATAGATTTATATAATAAATGGGGTGAATCATCGCTATACTCAAAAGTATGGCGTGCATATTAGTGATTCAATTATTATGTACATAAAAAAATAAAAAAATAGTTTTGCTGTTATTACACTACAGCATATACACAGGTTATATATAAGTATCTGCATGTTTTGTTTACCATAATGAACCACTAAATTGGTATTATTAGTAAAAAAGCAATGAGGAGTAGCCACCACACAGCAGCCAGCCACTTGTTGCCACTCCCTCCCTCAACAACCCCTCACTCACCAACATTCCTCCTTCCACCATACTGTTTTTGCTTTTATTCACTATATACAGACGTTATATATAATTATCTACATGTTTTGTTTACCAAAACTGTACAATTAAGCTGATATAATTAGTTCAGGCACTAAGAGACGTTGCTACACACAGTCAACTGGCGGCTGCCTCCCTCACTGATTCAAGGCCAGACGCACTAAAATTACTCCAACAACAATACTGTTTATGGTGTTATTACACTATATACAGATGTTATATATAAGTACCTACATGTTTTGTTCACCACAACTGCACAACTAAGCTGATACAGTTAGTTCAGGCACTAAGAGACATCGATACACACACAGCTGGTGGATGCCTCCCTCACTGATTCAAGGCCAGATGCACTAAAATTTCTCCCCCCCCCAACAATACTGTTTGTGGTGTTATTACACTATATACACACATTATATGTAGGTATCTACATGTTGTATTCACCGTAACTGTACACCTAAACTTGTAGGATTCCCAAAGAGCATAGTGGCCAACCTCTACACAGCTAGACAAGTCATGCAGACGACGCCACCTCCGTCAACCAAATGGCTTCTCCCAACAAAATCTTTTTGCTGTTATTACACTAATACACACATTATATATAGGAATCTAAATTTGTGTTCACCATAGAGAACCACTGAGCTGGTATGGTGAATGCAGACAATAACAGGTGGCCACACAGTCAGTAAACGACGCTATCTCCTTACCATGACCATGAGGTTACCTTGAGGTGATTTCGGGGATTAGCGACCCCATGGCCTGGTCGTCGACCAGGCCTCCTCGTTGCTGGACTAGTCAACCAAGCTGTTGGACGAGGCTGCCTGCACCCTGATGTATGAGTAACAGCCCGATTGATCAGGTATCCTTTTGGAGGTGCTTATCGAGTTCTCTCTTGAACACTGTGAGGGGTCAGCCAGTTATGCCCCTCATGTGTAGTGGAAGCATGTTGAACAGTCTCGGGCCTCTGATGTTGATGCAACAGATACTCTCAGAGTACCTGTTGCACCTCTGCTTTTCAATGGAAGTATTCTGCACATCCTGCCATGCATTCTGGTCTAAGGTGATGTTATTTCTGTGTGCAGGTTTGGGACCAGCCCCTCTACTGTTTTCCATGTGTAAATTATTATGTATATCTCCTGCCTGCACTCAAGAGAAAACAGTTTTAGACTCTTTAGTTGATCCCAATAGTTTAGATGTTTTACCGAGTGGATTCTTAGCAGAAAAGGATCTCTGCACGCTCTCCAGGTCAGCAATTTCTCCAGCTTTGAAAGAGGCTTTCATTGTGCAGCAGTATTCCACTCAAGAGAACACTAGTGTCTTGAAAAGTATCATCAACAGTATAGCATCTCTAGTGAGATAGGTTTTTGTTATGCAACCTGTCATTTTTCTTGCAGTTTTGACGGTTACTTTATTGTGTTCTTTAACCACTTAACTGCGCCAACCGAGTATTCTTGGTCGGCGGGAATCTGCCCCAACCGAGAAAACTCATTTTTCATTTTTCGGTACCAATTCTAAATGTGCACGAGGTTGGTTGTGTATGAAATGTACTCTTAGAACCTCCAGTGAGAGGCAGCCATCTTGGAAATAATTCCCAGAATGCCCTAGGGCTGCTGGCTGGGTTAGTACTGAATGAGCAACCATGGGTGGCGCACGCGCCTCTGGCTCCCAAACACCTGTCCGACGCGGTGTTGAAAGATAACGCTCTGTTGATGAAATTCAAACATTATTGTTTGAAGAACATAAGGGTCATAATATTGGTGAAGCTAGGCGCAATAAGGACCTAACACAAAGGTCGGATGCAAGTGATACAGCACCTATGAGGACGATACAGCGAGCATATCCAGTTGTAGCTCTGAGCGTCACCCTTGCAATCCTATGCAATCTACATTTATTTAGATGATACATAGATGAATCGTTTTCTGCATTCAGTGATAATGCATCTGATACAAATAGCATAGATGAACAGTGTTAGCGGCTTCCATGGTGGTGTTTTCCATAGATATTTGCAAGAATAACTGAATCTCTTCCTAACTGACGGACACTCTTTGAGGCTAGCTGAATCTCTTTCTAACTGACGGACACTCTTGAGGTATGCTGAATCTCTTCCTGTGTGGGACCATACAAATCGATCTTTTCAAGACTACCTTACAAATTGATCTTTTCCTATAATCTTTTCAATACTACCTTATGCTTTACAAGCTTGGCTACATACAACCAATAAGTACTAAAGCCAAGGGTGTACTTGAGTGCGTTATTTGCAAGCACACAGAATGAAGAAACAGGAAGCGAAAATTTATCTGTACCTGGTGCAATGAGAGCAAAGTCGCGCTGTGCACCATGGATTACTTCGTTGATTATTACCCACTTCCGAAGTACTGAGTGTGTAATACAGTGTGTTACTGTGTAAATAGTGTATGAAACTGTACATATTGTAATTTTAGTGAATTTTTAACAAGTAATATTGCGACAATAAACATTTATTGTGGACACATTACTGACACATGTAACAAATCCATGGAAGATTATGAATGTTCTACTGTATACATATTGTAAAGGACACAAATATGCATCATATACAATAAAAACCAGCGTTGAATGTAATGAAACGCCATTTTCTGGGTGAGACCCGGAGGCTCTCCGGAGCTTTACCAGGCTGATATGCTAATGTCAGACTTTGGCATCAGTCATGTGTATGGAGTTCTAGGGCCTACCAGGGACTATGGCCAGAACCGGGCCCCCTCAGAGAGGCAAGGGGAGCAATGGCCTATAGAAACCCCCGTGTGGTTGGAAGCATTCTATGTCTGCCATCGACCGGGTCAAGCATCCAGAAAGGTAAGCATTCTAAAACAAACCCCTATTCTGGTTAAAATTGCTACCTAAACCCGAACTAGTGGATAGAACTTCCCAACAGAAAACAAGCAAACAAGTATGACGTCACACGTCACCGCGCCGCTGTCTGCGCAGCTCCCCCCTCCCCAGGAGGGGGGAAGGGGGAGCCCCAGACCTCCCACGTCAGCTATCCACCCATCAGTTCTAAGGTTGGATGTCAAAACATGCGAAAAACCGCCGACCGGAGGGAGGGAAGGAGGGTTTCCAGGGAGCCTCCGGGTCTCACCCAGAAAATGCTGTTTCATTACATTCAACGCTGGTTTTCTGGGGGGAGCCCCGTCGGCTCCCCGGAGCTAACTACCCACGGAGGAGGGTCAAAGGGACAGAACCGGGAGGCGGACACCACGCACCCCCCACGGAAGCGAGACAACAGGCAGCAAACACCAACCCAAGGCACCATAGCCCCGAAAGGGCCCGGGAACAACACGAGAACAACGAGCAGCAAGGCTCCTGTACGAACACCAAAGATCCATGCTCGAATGACCGCAAGGACACGTCGCACAGATGGCAGCAAGAGCAGCGAAGCCACGAACGCCACTGGCAAGTGGGAAGAACACAGGCAGGTTAGCCGCAAGAACACGGCTGACAACCTGGGACACCGTCACCCGCGAACCGGGAAGAACAGAACCGGATCAACACAAAACGCGCCCTGGACACAGATGCCGTGGCATGGAAACAACAGCGGAGGGCCCCCACCGAACACAAAACACGACACCACCCCGGCCCGACTAACCAAGCACCAACAAACCAAGGACCCCTCCAGACCGCAGCAGCCCCACCCTGCGCCAGAAAAGATGGAGACTGCTGCCACCAAACAACCAAAACGCTAAAACCGAAGGAGCAAGAAACTCAGTGGCCCGACCCCCAGAGGCAAATGCCAAAAGGAAAAAAAAAGAGCCGATGAAAAAACAAACCGGAACTGAAGGAGCACTACCAACCGAGAAGACAGAGCACGCTGACCAGAGACCAGGACGGTGCAAGCGGCGCATGAACAAGCCGGAGGTGAAACAACGCACGAGGCAGCTTACTAACGGTGCAGAAGCAACACCAAGAACGAAAGCAAGCCGAAGCGGCTCCGCCAGCGCCGCACGAAAAGAGGCGACAGTATGTGGCAAGACGACGGACCCCAACCCCCACCAGAAAACCAAGCTGATGCTAACAAGGGCAGCCACCTAAGAAGGGACAGGAGGAAAAGGAAGGACCGCCAAAATACCCCATACTGCCGCCAAGAAGAAATACGCAGGTGGGACACCTACCACGAAGCCACCCGACCACCAACCGGAGGCGAGACCGCGAGGCAGAACGTAAGCAGCCCCGACAAGGCCCCTCCAAGCCCAGGAAAAGGCGGAGCCATGGAAAGATCTCGGGCGCGACCATCGAAGCCCAGGCGGCACAAACGAGATGGAACTTCTGCCGAACAGAAAAACTCCCCAAAGCAAGCAAGCCCGCCAGGAGGTCAGAAACGACGGGTCTGACGCAAGACATCGCAAGACCCCGAAAAGCCAATCGGCAGGGTAAGCTAGGAAACCGAAGAAGGCGGAAGGGTCGCCTCCAGAAACAGTACCCGAACCAAGGGGTACGAGCAACTGCTACAGACCGAGACAAATAAGCGCACCACAGGACACAGGCTGAAAGAACGTCCAAGAAGCCAAGGAACGCACGCAGAACACCCCTGCGGCAGAGGAGGAAACAAGGGAACACACAAGGAAAGGAAGCGGTGGAAACCGAACCCCCCCCCCCTCCACACAGCAGAGCAAGTGCAGGCAAAACCGACCAAAGGAGATGCCAGGAAAACGACTGGGGAGATGCAGGACGAAAGAGCTGAAGCACAAACCCCAGGAAACAACCAGGGGTGGACAATCAGGCAGGGACAGAAAAACCCCACACACATGAGAGGGCCAAGCCAGGGAACCAAAGACCACGAAAAACCAACAAGCAAACCCTCATACGCAAACCCTAGGCACAAAACAGCAGCAAAGTGCCACACCAACTATCAACTATCACCTGAGGACCACATAAAGAATATTGTGCGAGGAGTCTATGCCACGCTTTCTAACTTCAGAATTGCTTTTAAATACATGGATGGTGATATACTAAAGAAATTGTTCACGACTTTTGTTAGGCCAAAGCTAAAATATACAGCGATGTGTGGTGCCCATATCTAAAGAAGCACATCAACAAACTGGAAAAGGTGCAAAGACATGCTACTAAGTGGCTTTCATGCTACTAAGTGGCTTTCAGAATTGAAGGGCAAGAGCTACGAGGAGAGGTTAGAGGCATTAAATATGCCAAAACTAGAAGACAAAAGAAAAAGAGGTGATATGATCACTACATACAAAATAGTAACAGGAATTGATAAAATCGATAGGGAAGATTTCCTGAGACCTGGAACTTTAAGAACAAGAGGTCATAGATATAAACTAGCTAAACACAGATGCCGAAGAAATATGAGAAAATTCAGTTTCGCAAACAGAGTGGTAGACGGTTGGAACAAGTTAGGGGAAAAGGTGGTGGAGGCCAAGACCGTCAGTAGTTTCATAGCATTATATGACAAAGAGTGCTGGGAAGACGGGACACCACGAGCGTAGCTCTCATCCTGTAACTACACTTAGGTAATTACACCACAACCGGACACAGGAACAAGGACACCACCGCGAAACACGTTACCAATGCACACGTGCAGCAGCAGCAACAGGCACCACCGCAACCTGCAACATGTAAATAGCAACTCGCTTCTGCAAAGGCAGAGAACGGAGCAGGCAGACCCCAGACAGGGCCAACGGAGAAACGACAGAACCCAGCAGGCCCAGGAACCTGCACACCAGGCGACCGATGGCGGAGAACCCTGCTCGATACCTGCTGGATGGGGTTCTGGGAGCTCATTTACACCCCAAGCCCGGCCCGAGGCTAGGCTACTCCAGCCAGAGGGTGGCCCACCAGGCAGCTGCTTGGAGAGGCCCGCAGGCCCACATACCCCCCACAACCAGGATGGGCCGGAACTTCTATTCGAAAACAGGCTAGTGTGCCCTGGAGGTCCACGGACGTACTGGCAATATGGCGTATACTCGCAAATAGGTCGTGTAACAACCGCAGACCTCTGATGGTTGTACAGTTTTCGCCGATTGTGCCTATAGCACCACTGCACTCCACTGGTACTATCCCACAAGTTCTTCCATATAGGCAGGACCCAAGAGCCAGAGGAAGATTTAGGAAAGACTTGGGTAAATACAGGTTCAGTAACAGGGTTATTAATTTGTGGAACCAATTGCCAGTAACGTGGTGGGGTCCCTTGATTGTTTGAAGCGTGAGTTGGACACGTACATGAGTGGAATTGGGTGGTTATAAATAGGAGCTGCCTTGTATGGACCATTAGGCCTACTGCAGTTACCTTTGTTCTTATGTTCTTAGCTCCTATCAACATACTCTTGTTGCTGTTATGAAAAATCACACAGCAGACAGCAGACGACGCTACGATTACAACGTAACCTCCCTCACCAAAATAGCTCCTCTCAACATTCTCCTGTTGCTGTTCTTACACTATATACACACACTGTATATACCCATGTACATATGTTTTGCCCATAGCGAACCACTAAGCTAGTATGGTGAGCAAAACAAGAGTGGCTGCCCCACACACACAATGAGGCTACCTCAATTCTCACCCTCCCTCCCTCACCAAAATTCCTCCTTCCACAATACTACGCACAATGCTAATTATAACCACAATCCTGGTCACTAATTCCTGTAAATGAATAATTGATTACACATTTATTTTGAAAAGGAACCTAAGAAGTCATTTGAAGATTCCTAGATGGACGAAATAATGCTCTGGTGCTGTGTCTAGCACTGTGCACATCGCGAACAGCATTGAATCACTGATATATGAACATTGTACCCAGTCATTATCACACTCAGGCTCTTCTATAATACTATCATGGCTAAATAATATAAGTTATATATATATTTTGACATTATTAGGCAATGCTGTGGTCACACACTGAACAGCAGTGCTGTGCGCTCATGCTGCGAGCGTCAGCCTTAGTTGCTCACTCACTACTGAGGCTCCCACACCCGGGAATGTGGACCACAATTTTTTTAAAGATGGCGTCTGTTTACAAGAGCCCTGAGGAAGCTGATGTGAACCCCATGTAGCGCGGGAGTTTTGATTGGAACGTGAAAAAAACAAATACCCGGAGGTGCGTTGCGCAAACCAGACGTGAGCCTGCAGGCGCGTTGCGCAGTTTAAGGGTTAAACTAGCTAAACACATATGCCGAAGAAATATAAGAAAATTCACTTTCGCAAATAGAGTGGTAGATGGTTGGAACAAGTTAGGTGAGAAGGTGGTGGAGGCCAAGACCGTCAGTAGTTTCAAAGCGTTATATGACAAAGAGTGCTGGGAAGACGGGACACCACGAGCGTAGCTCTCATCCTGTAACTACACTTAGGTAATTACACCGCCCAGACCAAAACAAACTCCACGGCGCATGCACATGACACGCTGGCCGAACCGCACAACCCGCTCTGCGGGAAGGCGCCAACCTGGACTACTACACTAGAAAAGTAGCCAAAAGAGTAAGCAGGAACAACAAAACCGGCCAACGAAGCGAAGACAGAGCCCAAAAGGGAATGCAACAGGGCCACAAGTAGCCCAACAGGGCCACAAGTAGCCCAACAGGGCCACAAGTAGCCCAACAGGGCAACAAGGAGCCCAACCAGCGAACCGGACGAGGAGCCAACAGACATTCCAATAATGCAGGAAGGAGCGAAAACCTTCCGGAACCCTCGAGAACACAGAAGCCAACACTAGTCCCGTAGGCACACAAAGGCACAGGCGCACCCAAGACCAGAAGTCACATAAAACCCCAAGAACAGGGAAACATGACGAAGACACCGTCCCAAAAAAGGGGGGGGGAAGCATCCACCCACAGGACGGAACCAACCGACTCAAAGGCCAAGGAACCGAGCCCAGGGAGAGGCCGACGCCCAACAACACGTACGGCGAGTGGGGAGGAAAAACCTCACTCCGCGTAACCACAAGCCCCACCAAGAGGGGAAGAAAAACCCCCACGGGGTCCTACGGGGCCAAGGCCCCCCAAGTCAGCCCCTCCCCAGCCCCGGACACCTACACAACAGGCCCCGGGGCTGAGTCGTTCCATCCAAAGCCCCGTCCGTACAAGAAAATTGGGGCAGCCGCAAAAACACTAAGGAAGGGAGCCCACTGGCAGACTCTTACAACACGGCTGGAGGAACAGGCTCAAATGCCCCCGTCACTACCCCGGAAGGGGAATTCCCCGAGACTGCCCGAGTCTCAAAACCATCAAACCCTGACCCGAACCTACAGACCGTAAGGAACCAGATGCAGGCAGGAAGGGGGGATGCAGGGGAAAGACAAGGGGGCGTGGAAGGAACCGAAGCAACTAACACCCCCAAGTCCCAACATGAACCAAAACGGGGCAGCCCCGGGGCTCCCGGGGAGCAAACAAACAAGAGCATTGCCACCACCAAGGCTCAAAGTGCAACGCCTCTGCTTCCCGCACCCGCTTAGGCAGCATAACTGGGTAACCGAGCCACAACGAGCAACAAACCTCACAGGACTCCAGGTCGAAGGTGTCACCGACCCCACAGGCAGCAGACGGAGGAAAAACAGAGACCCAGAGACAAGGGGTGAGAGCAACCCTCAAACTCGCTGGAAGCGAGGGGGAACTCTGGGGTCACATCCATCGGACCCGTGCGCCCCCAGGGGTTTCCCAGGGTCCCGAGCGTTTACTATAAGAGGACTCGCGCTCAGGTAATCCCAGGCAGGGTACTGCTAACCGGCGCCCAAAGCTACCAAACAACTTTCTAAGAGTTGAACCCCCGGGACGTGTACACCCACGGGGACCTAGCAGAGGGTACCACCAGAAAATACTCAGAACACAAGGGACACAAGGGGCAAGAATGAAGGTAGACCCCCCCCCCCACCAGGTATATAAACAAAAAGAAAAAGAAAACCCCGCAAGAGGACAGCGTACCCAATCGGAACAGAGCCGGCCACCATGATTGGTAAGGACAAGCTGCACAGTACCCTGCACCCCATCAGTGCAAAACTGCCCCTTACCCTAAGGCGAACAAGGGAGACAGAACACCCAAGCACACAAAGAGCGGCCGAAAACCAAGCAGTAAACGGCCTAGCAGGGGCAGGACCCAAGGAACTTGTGGAAGGTGGCCCCAAGCCCCAAGGGCAGTACTTACAGGGCACCTAGGGAAGGGAACCCTAGGCGCATGCAGCCCGAGTACAGGAGACTCACACCCGGCTCACGCACCACCTAGAAGACAGACACCACACTCTAGGTATAGTGCTGAAACAACTACTGGAGCACACAACCGGTGCCTATAGCATCAGCTGAAGAACTGATGGGTGGATAGCCGGCGTGGGAGGTCTGGGGCTCCCCCTTCCCCCTCCCGGGGAGGGGGGAGCTGCGCAGACAGCGGCACGGTGACGTATGACGTCATACTAGTTTGCTTGTTTTCTGTTGGGGAGTTCTATCCACTAGTTCGGCTTTAGGTAGCAATTTTAACCAGAATAGGGGTTTGTTTTGGAATGCTTACCTTTCTGGATGCTTGACCCGGTTGATGGCAGACATAGAATGCTTCCAACCACACGGGGGTTTCAATAGGCCATTGCTCCCCTTGCCTCTCTGAGGGGGGCCAGGTTCTGGCCGTGGTCCCCGGTAGGCCCTAGAACTCCATACACATGATTGATGCCAAAGTCTGACATTAGCATATCCACCTGGTAAAGCTCCAGGGAGCCGACGGGGCTCCCCCCAGAAAAATAAATAAAACCGCATTGGAAATATATAGAACAAATAATTGAAAATATATTTGTGGCAACACCTGGTGCTTGAATGGCCCGCGTGACCGTGTCTGGGCGATTCATGCACGTGCAACCAGGCCCTGATGATGTCACAGCGCACCTTATCCACGTCCCATGCAGTTTTTTTGTTGCCACTGTGTTGTTTGGACACCATACCAGCTTAGTTGTACAGTTATGGAGTATTTTGTTTATTTTTTTATTATTATTTCTTGCACCTAGACGTGTTGCAGGCTATAATCACAAGAACAGCTCAGGGGTTAAACTGCTGGTGATTTTCCTCCAGTGACTTATATACAAGGACAATAACTACATTTAGGAGATCTATTTTGATTATTAACACTTTAACCATATCATTGGTGGTGTTGACCAGACCACACACTAGAAAGTGAAGGGACGACGACATTTCAGTCTGTCCTGGACCATTCTCAAGTCGATTGTGATGATTGTTGTTGTTGTTGTTTAAGATTCAGCTACTGGGAACAAAACTGTGATGATTGATTGATAAAGATTAAGCCACCCAAGAGGTGGCACAGGCATGAATAGCCCGTAAGTGGTACAATTTTTTGTTCAGTAATTCTTTTCAGTGTTCTGAGGTCGCATTTAATCGTCGAGCTGCTATCGCGGGGGAGGATACTGCTTGACAGTATTTATGAGGGTGTCCAGCTGCTGGACACCTTTTTTGACCAGGAGAGTGGCTGTGTTGATGGCTTCAGGGTGGTTACTGCAAGAATCGGGGACTCTTAAAGCTCTTCTAAGGTCGTTGGTTGCTTCACATTCCAGAAGATAGTGAAGTAATGACTTTTCTGTGACAGTTTGGCAGAAGATACATTCTCTCTATCGGGGTTCACCAATCTCCCAGTTGCATCTGTAACCTAGACAGAGTCTATATAACCTAACTGCTATTTCCCTGTGGATTCCTTTTGGGATATTTAACCTTTCTAATTTGGTAGCCTGAAGATACCATATTGCAGAGGGCGAACCTTCAGCTACTCTCTGGTGTTGAGAGTAGCCTCTCAACACCAGAGAGTAGCTTCTTCAGGCAACCAAATTAGAAAGGCTGGTGTTGAGAGTAGTCTTGAGACTGGTCCAGGACGGACCAAAATGTCATCATCTCTTCACTTTCTAGTGTGTGGTCTGGTCAACATACTTCAGCCATGTTATTATGACTCATCGCCTGCATCATTTGTGGTATTTAGCAGCTCAGTACAGATGAGTGTGTCTTTAATGTAGAGGTGGACCCCCACCCTGTAGCCTGTGTTTCCTGTCACATCTGAATAGGTTGTACTCTGAAATCCATATTTCACCATCATGGTAGTCCTTTGCGCGGGTTTCCGTTAGGGCTGCAAACACTGTATTTGCCTCTTGTATGAGGTTGTCTATAAAACAAACTTTGTTAGACCTGCATGTTTTTATACCCTGGATATTGGCAAATAAAATTTGTTATCATGTTTGTAGAAGTACTGGATGCTTTACATGGTGTTAATATCTGACGGTAGCAGGATTTTTTTCATGGGTCAAGGTACATTCTATTACATCAACGTAGACCTATTCTATTACAGAGCAACACTTGGTTTCCGAACCCCTTGGGGACGAGACCCATCAGTTAACATGCAAGTTCGTATACGAGAAATGGAGGGAAAAAATATATAGAAAAATTTATGATAAAACTCTAGGGGAAATAATCGACAGGTTCATGTCGTAAATGCGACCATATTTTGTTTGTACTCACCAATAATTGAAGTCCTGATCCGCTTATGTTGATGACCGATGTTAATGAAGCATAGTTAGTTACATGGAAGAGGTGGTGGTGGATGTTGATGGTGTTGGGTTGACTGAAGTTGTTGGGTTGACTGGGTCAACATGCGATGAGTCAGGTGCAGGTGATGCAATGCGAGCTTCCATGGAAGCCATTGCAAAAGACTCTTTAATTGACATTTGTTTCATTCCCTTGACTCTTGTTTTTAAAAACTTCACATACAAATTGTACAGACTCATCATGTCCTTAGTTTCAAACTCGCTGTAACTCGTGTCCATAAATGCCAGAATGTCTTCAAAATTTTGCTGAATTTTTTCCATATTACATTTTTCCTTTAACGTTTCTTCATCCTCTTCCTCTTCCTCTCCATCGCACTCTTCTGGCTTTTTTGCTGTACATACTAATTCTATAATTTCATCATCAGTCATGTTTCGATTGTTTGGCGCTTCTTCACCAAAATCTATCCACCTATCTATGTCATCTTCTATTGTTTCAGTCACCAGTTCTGCTCTCAGCTCAGGGGACTTAATCCCCTTGACATAGGCTAGGCGTTCCTCTCTTAATTTTTTCTCTCGCTAACTTTCTTCACCACAAATCCTTCAAAATCTGCCTCATCTTCCTCAGGAAACAGACTTGACATGGGCCAAAGTTTTTTCCAACCATTTCTTAGTGTTGTCTGCTTAACCTCATCCCATGCACTAGCAATAGTCCAGATAGCTGACTTTATTGTGAAGACTTTATAAAAGTCCTTAGTTGTTCCAAGCTGATTATTAAGACGTCTGGCAAACATCCTCTTGTAGTGGTGTTTAAGGTTCTTAATTAAGGAGGAGGTAGGGAGAGATGTTAGGAGGTAGGGAGAAATGCTAAGAGGGAGGGAGAGGTAGGGAGAGATGCTAGGAGGTAGGCAGGGACGGAAGTAGTGAAAATTAGGGAGGGAAAGGCAGGCTGGCAGGCGCAGGCTGGCAGGCACAGGCAGGCAGGCACAGGCAGGCAGGCACAGGCAGGCAGGCACAGGCAGGCAGGCACAGGCAGGCAGGCAGGCAGGCAGACTGCGCCAACCGAGAAAACTCGGTAGGCGCAGTTAAGTGGTCAAGAAGATCAAAAACAGTACTTTTACTAATGCCATATTCAGCACACACGACACTTCTCGGGACACCACTCTCCACCTTTTGAATTATTTCAACTTTCTTCTCAAATGTCATCACTGACCTCTTTCTTTTACATAACCCGCTCGTTGATGCTTTCACTGACACAATGCGTGCATTTGGAGTCAACATGGTGCATGGATGTTCCTTGATTGTGCTGATATGTAAAACAATGTCACAGAATGAACACCAGTCTCGTGACAAATTCAAACAATGGGAACAATAGGTCGTGAACCTGTGACATCACAGGGTAGCAGGCACCAGAGTGGTGGCGCCCGACACGGTCAGTGGGCAAGCTAAATCATCTCCCACCTACCCACCCACCACCACGGGTCGGCGCGACGCTTGGCAGACCGCTTCCTCACCCGAACTTGGTTCGTGTAGGGTAACCCCAACCCCGGCCGGCGTAAAGCTTGGCAGACTGCTTCCTACCTGAACTTATTCGTGTAGCGTGACTCTCCAACCCCAATCGGGAAACTGGAAGTTTCGGATAACTAAAGTTCGGGAACCAAGTAGTGCTCTGTATATCCATATTTGGATCATACATGTCAAACCAAGACAATAATTGTTTAAATCATCATATGATGATATTAACATTTCACTGTGAATCAACAATTGATGAAACCATTGCCTAACAGTTAAGGATATACATAGTGTGTGTGTGGGTAGAAGTGAAGCACAGCACAGTGCTGCTTGGAGGTAATTATCAAAGGAGTGTGAACAATTTTAGGATTCTGAAACAGAGACCAACTAATATTCCACCTTCAATTATTATTAAATGAATCCCTGAAAAACTATTAACTTCTGTTTTGTTACTTTCTGCTTAATACCTATACTGTACATTACTGAATGACAAGCGATTTTTTTTTTTTATTTTGAGAGGAACCTATCCCTATTTTCCCCCATATTCTAAGTTCAAATTATGCAGATTCGCTATTCATATGAATTTCCAGGAATGCATCCCTCGCAGTCTGTGAGAATCTTCATTACAGTACTTGTTTTTTTAACCAGCAACCAAAACTACTTGCATTATATTATCATAGTCCCAGAGTATCTCCCTAACTATAAATCCTTACCATCGAGCAAATTTCACAGAGTGCATCAATCTGATATTTGTGAGCAATAGTGTACACTTGAATAGCCATTTCCACATCAGGTAGGTTGACTTTCTCCAAGTAGATGAAGTCCAGTAAGAAGTCAAAGGCCTCAGGCTGATCATCTACCAGAGTCAGAATACCTTCCTCTGCCATGGGACCACACAACATTGCCTCAAACACAGGTGAATGTGCGGCAAGCAAAAAACGATGAGCCTGCAAGTAAATATATATATTTATATTAATTAATATAAATAGTATATGTATACACTCACAATAAGGATTAGTATTAAAAATAAAATATAATTACTTTTAACCCTTAAACCGCACAATACATACATATACAATAGGAGTAACTTTCCCGAAACCATGTAATACTGTCTCCACTCGATCATCCGGACTATATGGGAAGGACCCCCGGCCGGATTAGCACATTTTTCGGATAATGGTACTTTTTCACCTACGAGTCCAAAACTAACCATTTCCAAATATTTTTATACTACAAACAACATAATTTGAAGTGCCATGCCACATATAATTATTAAATATTCAACTAGAAACCTCCACTTACCTTGTTGTTGTTCGTCTTCTTGATTGATGACACACATCTTGAAGTAAAAAATTCTTGACAATTTACGTAACTTATAGTAACACAACATTAAAATTAACACTTAAAATTACTGTACAGTTTGTTAGGCAAAGTTAGTTTTCACTGTCAGCTGAGGAAGCCTCACTGGTTGAAGGCACTTGGGTTGCGTGTGCCGCCTCACTTGTTGAAGGCGCTTGGGTTGCGTGTGCCGCCTCACTTGTTGAAGGCGCTTGGTTAGATTTTCGTACCATATAAGAATCAAGTGTTGCTTGCCTTCTGTGTTCACTGGCCAGTTGTATGATCAGCTCTTCTGTTCGCCTAAGGTACGGATACATGTTTCCAACCTCTGGATGAGCATAATTAGACGAAAAATATATTAATCCGTCAACATAGGTCATGAGTACACTGTATTTCGTGGTCATTGGTGTTGGTTCTTCACTGCCTTCTTCATCCTCTTCGTCGACCTCACCAGTAACAGACTGGAGAATCTCGTCTTCACTCATCCCACCATATCCTGGGTCATTGGCATCTTGTTCAAGCCAATCAACCACATCCTGTCTTTCTAAGTTTTCGCCGGCATTTCTAAACATTCCATGGATTTCATCTGTAAATCCTTCAAAATCCATTTCTGCATCCTCCTCATTTCTGACAGTAGACGTGAGGAGTTTCTTCCAGGAATTTTTCTATTCCAGGAAATTTTCTAAGTCGATTCCTTTAATTCACTCCACACCTTGGCCCAGTTATAGATGGCTTCTTTGATTGTATAGTTCTTCAAATTCTGAAGGGTTTTTAAGCCCTGTTATCCAGACCGAGTTCAATATCAAGATACACATTATCTTGCCATCATGTGAGGTTAACGTGTCAATTTTGGGGTGGGCAGGCGCATTATCAAGCAACAGTAAAGCCCGAACTTCGCTTGGCTTTATTTTGAGTTTCTTTATTTGATAGGCACGAACTTCCCTGCAGAACACGTCATGAAACCAGGAAAGAAAGATCTCCTGTGTAAACCATGCATTTTTTGAGTTATAATATTTCGCTGGCAGTCTGTCCATGCAATGTTGCAAGGCTCTTGGTTTCTTAGATTTGCCAACAATTGCACACGTGATTCCGTCTGTGCCGTCGGCATTCGCACACATCATGGCCGAGAGCCTGTCCTTGCAAACCTTACGTCCTGGCACACAACCCTCACTCCTCATTGCTAGAGTTTTTCTGGTAAACTCCTCCAATACAACCCAGTTTCATCTGCATTATAAATTTGATACGAATATATATTATTTGCCACAATATATTCTCGTAATTTATGTTTAAATGGTTCTACACTGCTTTCATCTGCACTCAATTTTTCACCGACAATTTTCCTCTTCACAATATTGTGCCTACCCCTGAACCTTGCAACCCACCCTTCACTCACTTCGAAATACCCACCCTTCACTCGCTTCGAAATTCTTTATTCCAAGGCTTGCAGCAAACCTGCTTGCAGCATTTTGTATTTCTGGGCTGCGAATTGTCACGCCAGCTGTGCAGTGCTGAGCAAACCACTTGTACACAGCCTCATCCAACTGCACATGCGTCGAAGTTTTCAAAGTTTTTCTACCACAACCTCTGCTAGTGCTTGCACCTTCACTTTCACAGGTTGAAATGAATTGCATAAGTTTCTCTTTTTGTTTCCTTATATCAGAAACAGTACTAGTGCCTATATTATATTCCTTGGCAACGCTTGAGGTCGACCGGCCATGTTCACAAAGTTGTATAACACGTAGCTTGTCCTTAAGTGTTAGGACAACCTTCTTCCTCTTACCACCTCCAGAACGATTCATGCTGCTACCAGACATAGTCTTGGCCAAAAATGTTCAAAGTTACTATGAAAATAAAAAAGTTATTTAAAAAAATATTTCACTAATGGCGCGGCACTGTGGTGTAACACGAGGGTAGAGAGCACATGGCTTGACCAGGCCTGGACGAGTCCAGTCGGGGAAGGGAGGAGGCCCGTTACGTAGCCCGCCAGGAGGAAAAAAAACCAGCGTTGAATGTAATGAAACGCCATTTTCTGGGTGAGACCCGGAGGCTCCCCGGAGCTTTACCGGCTGATATGCTAATGTCAGACTTTGGCATCAGTCATGTGTATGGAGTTCTAGGGCCTACCGGGGACCACGAGCCAGAACCTGGCCCCCTCAGAGAGGCAAGGGGAGCAATGGCCTATAGAAACCCCCGTGTGGTTGGAAGCATTCTATGTCTGCCATCGACCGGGTCAAGCATCCAGAAAGGTAAGCATTCCAAAACAAACCCCTATTCTGGTGAAAATTGCTACCTAAGCCGAACTAGTGAATAGAACTCTTCAACAGAAAACACGGAAACTAGTATGACGTCATACGTCACCGCGCCGCTGTCTGCGCAGCTCCCCCCTCCCCGGGAGGGGGAAGGGGGAGCCCCAGACCTCCCATGCCGGCTATCCACCCATCAGTTCTGAGGCTGGATGTCAAAACACGCGAAAAACGCCGACCGGAGGGAGGGAGGGTTGCCGGGGAGCCTCCGGGTCTCACCCAGAAAATGGCGTTTCATTACATTCAACGCTGGTTTTCTGGGGGGAGCCCCGTCGGCTCCCCGGAGCTAACTACCCACAGAGGAAGGTCAAAGGGACAAAACCGGGAGGCGGACACCACGCACCCCCCAAGGAGGCGAGACAACCGGCAGCAAACGCCAACCCAAGGCGCCACAGCCCCGAAAATCCCGGGAACAACACGAGAACCACGAGCAGCAAGGCCCCTGCACGAACACCAAAAATCCATGCCCGAAAGACTGCAAGGCCACGTCGCCCAGACGGCAGCGAGAGCAGCGAAGCCACGAACGCCACAGGCATGAGGGAAGAACACAGGCAGCTTAGCCGCAAGAACACGGCTGACCACCCGGGACACCATCACCCGCGAACCGGGAAGAACAGAACCGGATCAACGCAAAACGCGCTCCGGACCCAAACGCCGTGGCACGCAAACAACAGCAGAGGGCCGCCACTGAACACAAAAACGACACACCCCCGGCCCGACCAACAAAGCACCAACAAACCCTGGACCCCTCCAGAATGCAGCAGCCCCACCCCGCGCCAGAAAAGATGGAGACTGCTGCCATCAAACAACCAAAACGCTAAAACCGAAGGAGCAAGAAAACACAGCGAACCAACCCCCAGAGGCAAAGGCCCAAAGGAAAGAGCCGACGAAAAAACACACCGGAACCGAAGGGGCACTACCAACCGAGGAGAAGACAGAGCACGCTGACCAGAGACCAGGATGGTGCAAGCGGCGCACGAACAGGCCGGAGGTGAAATGACGCACAAGACAGCTGACTAACGGTGCAGAAGCAACACCAAGACCGAAAGCAAGCTGAAGCGGCTCCGCCTGCGCCGCACGAAAAGAGGCGACAGTATGTGGCAAGACGACGGCCCCCAACCCCCACTAGAAAACCAAGCCGAGAGTAAACCAAGCCAACAAGAAGGACCCACCGAAGAAGGGACAGGAAAAGGAAGGACCGCCAAAATACCCCATACTGCCGCCAAGAAAGCACGCAGGTGGGACACCTACCACGAAGCCACCCGACCACCAACCGAAGGCGAGACCACGAGGCAGAACATAAGCAGCCCCGACAAGGCCCCCCCGAGCCAAGGAAAAGTCGGAGCCGCGAGAAGATCTCGGGCGCGACCACCGAAACCCAGGCGGCACAAGGAGATGGAACGTCTGCCGAACAGAAAAACTCCGAAGCATGCAAGCCCGCCAGGAGTTCAGAAACGACGGGTCCGACGCGAGACATCGCAAGAACCCCCCCAAAAAAATAAAACAACAACAACCAGCAGGGCAAGCTAGGAAAACCAAAGAAGGCGGAAGGGTCGCCGCCAGAACAGGACCCGAACCAAGGGGCACGAACAACTGCAACAGACCGAGACAAAGAAGCACATCACAGGACACAGGCTGACCAACGCCTAAGAACACACGCAGAACATTCCTGCTGCAGAAGAGGCAGGAAGAAAGAGCAGAAGCACAAAAAAAAAACCAGGAGAACAACCAGGGGTGGACAATCAGGCAGGGACAAAAACCCCACGCAATCCCCAGGCACAAAACGGCAGCAAAGCGCCACTCCACAACCGGACACAGGAACAAGGACACGCCACCGTGAAACACGGTACCAATGCTCACGTGCAGCAGCAGCAGCAACAGGCACCACTGCAACATGCAACATGTAAATAGCAACTCCCCTCTGCAAAGGCAGAGAACGGAGCAGGCAGACCCCAGACAGGGCCAACGGAGACACGACAAAACCCTGCAGGCCCAGAAACCTGCACCAGGCGACCGACGGCGGAGAAACCCCGCTCGATACCTGCTGGATGAGGTACTGGGAGCTCTTTTACACCTCAAGCCCGGCCCAAGGTCAGGCCAGACCGGCCAGAGGATGGCCCACCAGGCAGCTGCTAGGAGCAGTCCACCGGCCCACATACCCCCACAACCAGGACGGGCCGGAACTGCCATACGAAAACAGGCCAGTGCGCCCTGGAAGTCCACGGACGAACCAGCAAGAAGGCTTATGCTCGCAAGTAGGTCGTGTAACAAGCACAGACCACTGATGGTAATACAGTGTTCCCCAAAAGTGCCAATAGCACCACTGCACTCCACTGGTACTATCCCGCAAGTTCTACCAGATAGGCGGGACCCAAGAGCCAGAGCTCAAATCCTGCAAGCACAGCCAGGAGCCTCACCAGGTGAGTACAGAATCAACCCTACAACCCCCACACCTCACAACATTAAAAAAGGAGGGTCCCCTGAACGACTCCAGCATGGGTTGGACATGCACATGAGGGGGACAGGAAGGGGTGATAAAGGGACAGTCACTGGTGTGCGAACGGTCTCAGTCGTACAAAATTATACCTAAATAAAGACAGGTATATGAACACCGCCGCATCCAGCGCCCGGCCAAAAGACGCCAGACCGCAGAAACTCACCTGGCGAATGGTGGCTCGAACTTGACACGACTCAACCGTGCCCAGAAGAACTTGGGAGCACCGCCAGGTGAAGACGCCAGAGCCGGACCCGCAGGAGAACAGGGAGAGGCGAAGGAGGCGGTCCACACCCATGACACAGAAAACCGCGGTGTCCTCCCCACAACTGGGAACCAGGACACCCCTGGCGCAAAGGGGCACATACCGCAGCCAGGGAGAAGAACGAGAGGCGAAGCACTGTAGCAAAAAAGGGCGCAAAACCCCAGCACTGAACCATCGCCCAGACCAAAACAAACTCCACGGCGCATGCGCATAACACGCTGGCCGAACCGCACACCCTCCCTGCGGGAAGGCGCCAGCCAGGACTATTGCACGAGAAAAAGAGCCAAAAGAGGAAGCAGGAACAATAAAACCGGCCAAAGAAGCAAAGAGCCCAAAAAAAGGGAACCCAAACGGGCGACAAGTAGCCCAAACGGGCGACAAGTAGCCCAAACGGGCGACAAGTAGCCCAAACGGCCGACAAGTAGCCCAACCGGGCGACAAGTAGCCCAACCGGGCGACAAGTAGTAGGAGCCGACAGACGTTCCAATAATGCGGGAAGTAGCGAAAAACCTTCCCGTACCCTCGAGAACACAGAAGCCAACACTAGTCCCGAAGGCACACGAAGGCGCAGGCGCACCCGAGATCAAAAGTCACGCAGAACCCCATCGAACGGGGAAACATGACAAAAACACCGTCCCAAAAAGCGGGGGAGGAAACATCCACCCACAGGACGGAACCAACCGACTCAAAGGCCAAGGAACCGAGCCCGGGGAGGGGCCGACGTCCAACAGCACGTACGGCGAGTGGGGAGGAAAGACCCCACTCCGCGTAACCACAAGCCCCGCCGAGAGGGGGATAAAACCCCCCACGGGGTCTAACGGGGCCAAGGCCCCCCCCAAGTCAGCCCCTCCCCAGCCCCGGGAACCTACACGACAGGCCCCGGGGCCGAGCCGTTCCCCCAAAGCCCCGGCCGTACCAGAAAACCGGGGCAGCCGTGAAAACACTAAGGAAGGGAGCCCACTGGCAGACTCATACAACACGGCTGGAGGAACAGGCCCAAATGCCCCCGTCACTACCCCGGAAGGGGAATTCCCCGAGACTGCCCGAGTCTCAACACCACCAAACACCCCGCCCTGAACCTACAGACGATAAGGAACCGGATACAGGCAGGAAGGGTGAACCAGGGGAAAGACAAGGGGGCGTGGATGGAACCGAAGCAACCAACACCCCCAAGTCCCAAAACGAAATACAACGGGGCAGCCCCGGGGCTCCCGGGGAAGAAACCACGAGAACGTTGCCACCACCAAGGCTCAAGTGCAACGCCCCTGCTGCCCGCACCCGCTTTGTTAGCACAACTGGGTAAACGAGCCACAACGAGCAACCAAACTCGCAGGACACCGGGTCGAAGGTGTCACCGACCCCACAGGCAGCAGACGGAGGCAAAACAGAGAGTCACCCAGAGACAAAAGGTGAGAGCAACCCTCAAACTCGCTGGAAGCGAGGGGGGGGCTCTGGGGTCACATCCATCGGACCCGCGCGCCCCCAGGGGTTTCCCAGGGTCCCGAGCGTTTACTTTAAGAGGACTCGCGCTCAGGTAATCCCAGGCAGGGTACTGCTAACCGGCACCCAAGCTACCAAACAACTTTCTAAGAGCTGAACCCCCGGGACGTGTACACTCACGGGGACCTAGCAGGGGGTACCACCAGAAATACTCAGAACACAAGGGACACAAGGGGCAAGAACGAAGGCAGACCCCCCCACCAGGTATATAAACAAAAGAAAAAGAAAACCCCGCAAGAGGACAGCGTACCCAAGCGGAACAGAGCCGGCCGCTATGATTGGTAAAGACAAGCTGCACAGTACCCCGCGCCCCACCAGTGCAAACACTGCCCCTTACTCTAAGGCGAACAAGGGAGACAGAACACCCGAGCACACAAAGAGCGGCCGAAAACCAAGCGGTAAACGGCCAAGCAGGGGCAGGACCCAAGGAACTTGTGGAAGGTGGCCCCAAGCCCCAAGGGCAGTACTTACAGGGCACCTAGGGAAGGGAACCCTAGGCGCATGCAGCCCGAGTACTGAAGAATCACACCCGGCTCACGCACCACCTAGAAAACAGACACCACACTCTAGGTACAGTGCTGAAACAACCACTGGAGCCGGAGCACATAACCATTGCCTATAGCATCAGCCGAAGAACTGATGGGTGGATAGCCGGCGTGGGAGGTCTGGGGCTCCCCCTTCCCCCTCCCGGGGAGGGGGGAGCTGCGCAGACAGCGGCGCGGTGACGTATGACGTCATACTAGTTTCTGTGTTTTCTGTTGAAGAGTTCTATTCACTAGTTCGGCTTAGGTAGCAATTTTCACCAGAATAGGGGTTTGTTTTGGAATGCTTACCTTTCTGGATGCTTGACCCGGTCGATGGCAGACATAGAATGCTTCCAACCACACGGGGGTTTCTATAGGCCATTGCTCCCCTTGCCTCTCTGAGGGGGCCAGGTTCTGGCTCGTGGTCCCCGGTAGGCCCTAGAACTCCATACACATGACTGATGCCAAAGTCTGACATTAGCATATCAGCCGGTAAAGCTCCGGGAAGCCGACGGGGCTCCCCCCAGAAAATATATATTTTTGAAGGAAACTTCAGCCTGTGCAAATTGTTTTTAGGAAACTTGTATGGAATTTTTTATTACATAATTCCTAGTATTTCTTTTGATTTTGGCTATGATGAATTGTTCTAAAATTGATAGTAATTACTGTACTGTAGTGTATAGGCCGCTCCCATCCCCCCAGGTGGTCCCTCCCAACACTCCCCTCTCTCCCGACACCACCCACCCACCCCACCCCCACCTACACCATGCGCCTCGGGTCACGGGCAGACGGGATTAATACCGTATGGCCCGCCTCATGTTTTCATATACGGACAAAGCCATGATTATCTGGGCGACTGACCGGATAGTGTAATTTTGGCAGAAAATTAACCGGGCCCCAACATTTTATCCGACAAAACCAGCTTTAATCCGGTCCCTGTGGCTATTTTGGCCGGATATTGTGATAACTTTATCCGATCGCGATTTTGGCCGTATAAGGGCGTTTTCCAGATGTTTGAATCCCAGATAATCACGAGGTTACAGTACTTACATATATGATCGAGGGTCTAGCGAACGATTTTAAATGCCCACGAGGGATAGAGGCAGCTATACTCAAGCCGACCCTGCATGTAAACAGACGCCACCTGAACAAAAAATCAAGCGAATGCCGCCATTGTCTGGAGGCCTCAGTTATCCGACAGAGACCACTGTGAGTGCATTACGTTCCACCGACCGACCCCGCTCAGCGAAGTGTGCATCGCGACCTTTGATGAGGATGAAATTAATCAGAATTTGTTCCCGAATGGTGATGAACCTGATATTGACGATCATGACTCCACACAGCCCTCATATGTGGATACGACAGATGATGAGAGTGAACATGCTGGGCTAGACCTAGCTCCTCACCCATACTCGACACCACTTCATGCCAAACCACACAGTTCATCTGATACTTTGTCAGATTTTGATGTTTTGGTTGACGAGTCTGAGGAAGGTAAATCATTTTCTGGTTTTAATGATTTAGAATCAGAAAATAGTTTCGCTGCCGCTAGTGCCAGTGGAGTGTGTGGTATTGCCAAGCGACATTATGTCGCATAAGCAGCATCTGTACCAGCCATGTGGCACCGCATGGCACCACATGAGAACACTGATGAACAAAGCCCCTCAATGTCAAGTAATTTTCTGTCTTCGTCCCTTCCCGCTTATACTATTGCTAGACAGGCTTCAACTCCTAGTCCACAAATTCCTCGCCGTGGTGCTGCTGTTGCCTCTCGAAAGACACCAGGTGTATTTATGTGGAGTGATGAGACAGATTTTGTTCCAGAAATTCCTGCCTTTGACAATTCAGATGATAGGATTACAGAACTCTTCCCTGATACAGGTGACGATATGTGTGAAATGGACTACTTTACAGCATATTTTGATGAGCCGCTCATGGAACATATTGTTCAGGAAACGAACAAATATGCGGCTGATCTCATTTGTGACGAATTATCCGACTTTTCACAATTATAGCAGTGGAAAGATATGACTTTAGGTAAAATGCATGTGTTTTTGGCACTGTGTATGTTGATGAAACATTGTGTCAAACACGTAATAAACCATTATTGGAGCAAAGACCATACTGTTCCAACACCAATGTTAGGGAAATATGTCACAAGACAGATTTGCAATACTTCTCAGGTGTCTTTATTTTGCAAATAATGAAGACCAGACTGAAGATGATAGACTTTGGAAGGTGAGGCACATCCTGAATGAACTTGTTGAAAAGTTCAGAGATTTCTACGTACCAGCTCAGAAGCTGGTGATTGACGAATCCCTTGTGCTTTTCAAAGGACGTCTTGCCTTCAAGCAGTATATTCCCTCCAAATGCCACAGATTTGGATTGAAATTCTTTGACTGTGAAACAGAAATTGTGTTACACATGATAATGTATACGGGGTACAAATGTAGACATTTCTGCTAATAACCAACTTGGTTTCTCAGGTAGTGTAATGAAGTCACTGCTTGCATCATATCTGAACAAGGGCTACATATTATAAACATATAACTATTATACTGCTAACTAGGTTCTTGCTTGATGAAAGAACTGGAGTGTGTGGCACAATGAAGGCAAAAACGAAGGGAAATGCCAGTGTTTCACACTGCTGTGCAAGTTGGTGATTGCAAGCTAAGAAAAACTGGTGCAATGCTTTCAGTGCAGTTGAAAGACAGGTGTGAAGTGAACATGTTGACCACCATTCACGATGGTACAATGGTGGACAGTAGCAAGGTGAACAGAACAACAAAACAAATAATCTATAAGCCAGATTGTGTTTTGCACTATAACATCAACATGCATTTGGTGGATAAGTGTGATATGATGGTGGGGGCAGTCAAGTGTGTGAGGAAAACATTGAAGTGGACCAAGATGATGTTTTTCCACCTTGTTGATGTAACAATACTGAACAGTTACAATATGTATCTTGTCAAAACAGGTGGTAAACAAAATTTCCATGCATTCAGTTATACTGTAGTGACACAATTTCTAGAAAAGTTTAGCAAACCAATTCTTGGCATACAAAGGCCCACTGTGAACCCAGTACAGTGGAACCTCTATTAACGAGTGGCTCTATTAACGAGTTTTTCCAGTAACGAGCAAGCCACTCGCAGCAAATTTGTCTCTATTGACGAGCTCGCCTCTATTAACGAGTGAAACCACATGGCGCTTCCTAGCGTCTCGCGGGTTCTCGCAAATTCTCGGACGCCTCCGACGCCAGTGTTGTTGTTCTATCTCACACGACAAGCATCCCTCTGGATTTATTTGAGCTTTTCTTTGGGTTTTTAGTGGTTTTGCGACTACAATTTGTAACAAACGATGTCTCCAAAGAAGCTGCTTGCTAAAGATAGTGTTGTCAAGAGGAAGAAAGACACAATTACTGTGGATTTAAAGAAGGAAATTATAGCAAAGCATGAGTGTGGTGTCTGTGTGATTGATCTCACAAGGAAGTATGGCAGGTCCTCATCAACAATTTACACCATTAGTAAGGGAATGAGGAGGTAAGGGAGGATGCTGCCTCTTAAACTGAGATCAGGGAAGTGTTTGGAATGTTTGAAAAGGTGAACGCATTCTTGGAAAAGCTGCCCTGATAAAGCAGTGACAACCCAGTGTGTGAAAATGTTTAATTAATTTATCACTTTGTGATAACACTTTATGAAAGTGTTATCACTTTCGCAGGTATATGTCGCTTGAACATAACACACTTTTTTTCTCTTGAATGTTCCCAAACACCGCGCTCAAGCGTCATTTGAGCAAATATTTCTATAAAATCCAATTCTTATCCGATTGACTTGGGGATTGTATACAAGTTTGCCATGAAATTTCTGTTTTCTTTAATAACCACATTGCCTATTTGAGAAAACGGCATTGTATTGTATCTTCGGGGTAAGACTATTATATTGTTGACACAACGAGTGTAATCAACGTAGTTTTTTATTTGGTGCTGGTCTAACGCATCCTTGTGTGACATTTGAAATGAAATTTGGGTGAAATTCCCAAGAAGAGAGAGTCCGCCTGACTCAGAGGTGGATTCTCCTTCCACACCATAACCCCTCTCCTCCTTCCCACCTCTCCATTGTCTCCCTCAAGCCAGCAACTACTCTTCATAAGGTAAAGTAAATATTAAAACACTACAACAAAACATTTATATTTACATGTGCAGTATTATATTTACATAAAAAAAAGTCATACAAGTATGGATGTTTTTGGGAGTGGAACGGATTAAATTTATTTCCTTTATTTTAAATGGGGAAATTTGTTTCCAAAGACGAGTTTTCCAGGTAACGAGCTCGGTGCCAGAACGGATTAAACTCGTTAATAGAGGTTCCACTGTATTGCATCATGCTCCCACACCCTGGCTCGCTTTCAAGGATGCCTTTTTGACACACAAAATATAAGGTATTTACCACCAACTGGAAAGTGTGCAGTAGGCCAGCATGAGTGCATTGTATGCAAGATCACAAAAAAAAGAGGGAACAGAAACGTAAATTAGTCTTAACTTGCACAGGGTGTAAGGTTCCTTTGTTATATGTGAAATGTTTTGACGAGTATCACAGTCTCAAGGACTTCTAAATGTCCAATACTGGTGCAAAAATATGTAAATACTGAGTGTATATAGTGAAAACAATTCATAATAAATTGCATATTTCCTGAAAAATAAAATATTTTTGTGCACATACATGTGACAGCATAATAAATTTACAACAGTTGTATTATAATAAAACATTAAGTGACCACATACTGCACAACAACAACAAAAATGGTTGTAAAATACACCATAGATAATGTAAATAATTATGCGGAAATAAATTTGCAGTAACTCAGGCTCCTTCTACATCGCGCCTGATTCTCCTGGGTGCACCACCCTCGAGTGACGAAGATCTGTGACATCATTGGCCAATTTCTCGACTCATTTACATCATTGGTAAGTATGATAAAAAAAAAATATTATTTTTCCCGTGCTCAGGGAATACAAATAAAAAGGTTTGTAAGAAAACAAAATTCAATTTTTTTTTTATGTTGTGGCTGGAGGTGTTGCATGCCAAATGGCCTTTAGAGGTTTAACCACTGCACTACGCCAAACTATAAATGACATTCGCCCATTACTGCGCCAACCGACAAAAGTATTTTGTTATTTTCTCGAACACGGTCGAAACGCGCTCGCGTTAGGTTGGGTACGAAATGGATTCTTGGTACCTCCAGTGAGAGCTGGTCATCTTGGAAAAAAATCCTGCGCCTCTGGCTCCCAAGCACCTGTCTGATGCGGTGATGAAAGATAAAGCTCTATCGGTGAAATTCAAATCTTATTGTTTGAAGAACACAAGGGCCATATTATTGATGAAGCTAGGCGCAATAAGGACCTAACACAAAAGTTGGATGCAAGTAATATAGCACCTCTGAGCATGATACAGCGAGAGTATCTAGTTGTAGCTCTGAGCATCACCCTTGCAATCTTATGCTATTTCCAATTTATTTAGATGATACATAGATGAATTGTTTTCTGCGTTCAGTGATGATGCATCTGATACAAGTAGCATAGATGAACAGTTAGCAGCTTCCATGGTGGTGTTTTCCATAGATATTTTAAAAAATACCTGAAACTCTTCCTGACTGACGGACACACTATGGGCTAGCTGAATCTCTTTCTGACTGATGGACACTCTTTGAGGCAAGCTGAATCTCTTCCTGTGTGGGACCATACAAATCGATCTTTTCAAGACTACCTTACAAATTGATCTTTTCCTATAATCTTTTCAATACTACCTTATGCTTTACAAGCTTGGCTACATACAACCAATAAGTACTAAAGCCAAGGGTGTACTTGAGTGCGTTATTTGCAAGCACACAGAATGAAGAAACAGGAAGCGAAAATTTATCTGTACCTGGTGCAATGAGAGCAAAGTCGCGCTGTGCACCATGGATTACTTCGTTGATTATTACCCTCTTCCGAAGTACTGAGTGTGTAATACAGTGTGTTACTGTGTAAATAGTGTATGAAACTGTACATATTGTAATTTTAGTGAATTTTTAACAAGTAATATTGCGACAATAAACATTTATTGTGGACACATTACTGATACATGTATCACAGTTCCATGGAACATCATGAACCTTCTACTGTATACATATTGTAATTACACAAATATGCATCATATACGATAAAAAACAAATAAAACCTCGTTGGAAATACATAAAACAAATAATTGAAAATATATTTGTGGCAACACCCGGTTCTTGAATGGCTTGCGTGACCGTGTATAGGCAATTCACGCACGGGCGACCAGGCCCTGATGATGTCTTGTCCACGTCCCCCACAGCCAAAGTAAGTGGAATTTGGTATTTATTTTTACATAGACATGTTCAGGGAAGGGAATTTATCATTTTACGAAGAAAAAAAAATTTTGGGGAACACTTTATATTATGCGCACTGGGAAAATTTCACAATTAACTCAGCTCAGCACGGTGGTTAAACTGCGCAAAACGTCATATGATGTGTGACATTGAGGAGGGAGGGGGGGGGTAAAAGCTCAAAAAATATTTGAATTACTGAAATTCAGACCTTATTGCTTAACCCTTAAACTGCGCAAAACATCATATGATGTGTGACATTGAAGGGGGGGTATAAGCTCAAAAAATATTCAAATTACTGTATGTAAAAATTACTTAAAAATGTTAAACAAATCTCCAACTTATTGGCTTTAGCTTCGTGAAACTATAATCAAAATATTTTCAGAAATTGATTTTAGACGAATATTTAAGAAAAAAGAACATTTTGTTGATAAAAAGAACAGCTCCTATTAACTGGAACTGATGGATAATGCAATAGTAGAGATGCAAGCACCTGTCCGACGCACAAAGAAGAAGAATAGTAGTAAGATGTGTCCACAGTGTCAGCTTTGACACTTTTCAAACACCAGCATACAGCTGGTGTTTTTATAGCATTGGTGAGTAATACATAATAATACAAATAATAATGAATAATTATGTTATGCTCTATTTTGTTATTCATCATATAAAAATATTGCCCAATGTTATTATCAGTTACTTTCAACAATGTCCAAAAAACCAGTGTTGAATGTAATGAAACACCATTTTCTGGGTGAGACCCGGAGGCTCCCCGGAGCTTACTAGGCTGATATGATAATGTCAGACTTTGGCATCAGTCATGTGTATGGAGTTCTTTGGGCCTACCGGGGACCACGAGCCTGAACCTGGCCCCCCTCAGAGAGGCAAGGGGAGCAATGGCCTATAGAAACCCCCGTGTGGTTGGAAGCATTCTATGTCTGCCATCGACTGGGTCAGGCACCCAGAGAGGTAAGCATCCCAAAACAAACCCCTATTCTGGTGAAAATTGCAACCAAAAAGCCGAACAAGTGAATAGAACTCCCCAAACAAAAACTAGCAAACTAATATGACATCATCCGTCATCACGCCGCCGTCTGCGCAACTCCCCCCTCCCCAGGAGGGGTAAGGGGAGCCCCAGACCTCCCGCGCTAGCGATCCACACCCCTGTAGAGACACCAAAGTGCTACTCAAATCTTGGTTACTTATTGTTAGGTAGGTAACCCAACCTCTAAACGAGGTAAACTAAAATCAGCCTCAAGGAAATATCAGGCTGTTAATAATTATACCTGCTCTTCATATATGAGCAAGTACCATAGCTGTCCAAGTAGCTATATAAGCCCTATAAGGCTCAAACTCACAGCCAGTATGGCTACTCCAGAAAAAACTGGAAGAACCTTGAGAGGTTTTCAAAATCACTTATCAAGACTACTTGACAAATGTGATAACTGGTTAGGAATTAACCCAGTTGATATTTTCTGGCTAAGAAATTCCACAAAGGTGGCTAGCCAAAAATATGACCAAGTAAAGGATATAATCGAGTCTTATAGGAACATAATCCTTGTCAGTAATACTGACCCAGACGAACTGAGTCTAATTGAATCTGACCATGCCAAATATGAAGACGAAATTCAGGCCAAGTTAGATCATTATTACAAAGTGCTTGCGACACAAAATGTTCCTACTGTGTTAGAACATTCTTATAGTTTACCTATACCCAAGCAAGCACCCAGCTCAGATAGAATACATGAGCTACCTCAAAATGAGGAAAATCCTCTCATCAATACTTATCTCTACACAGGATCAACAACTGAAGTTACACCTTCATTTTCTACAATCTCATCTAATAAAACTTCACGTAATAATTCATTTACAGAGTCTGATCAATTTTCAGACAACTCATTTCAATATTTCTATAAATTCAATGCATGAGGCTACTGAATTGACCAGCTTCTCACAGGAACCCAGAGAAATAAGTGAAGCTGCTGATGAAACTTCAAGTGAAGCTGCAACAGCCAGTGAATCTGAACCAGAAAATGAAAATAAAGCTGAAGCTGTAATTAAAGCTGAGGCTAAGCAAGAAGCCTTAAGCAACACAAGTAATAGTCATAATCACTCAAACCAGCTTTCAAGAGCAAGTGCTGATAATGAGAAGACTGTTATAAACTTTGTTCACCAATTACTAGATTTATCTCTACCAGAACAATCAGTTGACTCTTTACAAGCTTTTAGTTTTCAGCTTGTCACTGTTAAATTCCTTCAGCAAGGAGGTGGATCACCCAACTGCTGGATGAACTAAAATCATGGAGTGGAGTGGATGACTAAAGTGGATGGATGACTAAAATCATCATACAGATAAAATTGTCTGGTGAGGTACTCAATAAATTATACAGTGGCACCTCGACTTACGATTGCCCCTACTTACGATAATTTCGAGTTACGATGTAAATTTCATCGAAAAATGCGACTCGACATCCGATGGTGTCGTCGACTTCCGATATTTGTTGGTACACGTTCGGGTTGACCGAGTGCATGGTTCCCGGTCACGCGGTCCGACCTGCCTCAGTTTACTACAGCTGCCCGCTTAGTGGCGATCACACCTATAAGAAATTCCGCGTTTGTGGTGATTTTTTGCATTTTGAACATTAAAGTAATTATTATATATCACGCCATGAGTCCCAGGAAAGTCAGTGGTAAGGCTCAACATATGAAAACCCATGTAAGGATGACCATAGAGCAGAAACAAGAGTACAGAATGTCTCTTCCTCAACAATTAAGAAAATGTGTGCAGCATGGGAAGAATTGCAAACCTTTGCTGAAACGAATCACCCAAATCAAGATGCAGTTGGCCGTTGCCTTCACCTATTCAATGACACTGTGATGCATCATTACAGACAAATGTTAAAACGAAGGGAAAAACAAATGTCTCTTGACAAATTTGTAGTGAGACAAACAAGCACTGAACCACAACCAGGTCCTAGTGGTATTCAGGCAAAACGTAGGAGAGAGAGTACCCCAGAGAAAACATCACTGCCTGATGTGATAATGGAAGGGGACTCCCCTTCCAAACGGTAACAACTCTCCTCCTATCTCATTACCATCTTCCATACGCCATCAAGAGCCCTCCATAAAGGTAAGATCAACTTAGGTATTGTATTATAGTTAGAATAAAACATTGTATTCAGTATAAAATGTATTTGTATGTTAATATTTTGGAGGGTGGGGAACGGATTAATTCAATTCCCTTTATCTCTTATGGGAAAAATCACTTCGACTTACGATATTTCGAGTTACGATCCTTCTCTGGGAACGGATTAGCATTGTAAGTTGAGGTCCCATTGTTTTTATACCAGAATAGTAATGTCCTGTCAATGCAGGATATATTTGCAGGTTTGCGTAATATAATAAATGAATCAGCAAACCAGGCATTTAATAATTCTTCTGAATGCACAGACACTACCCATATCAGGTTCCTTACCTGAAACCCCTAAAGTGACACTGTCATTAGGTAATAAGGGTACTAATTTATTTACTTATTTATATACAAGAAGGTACATTGGGTTTGTGAGAATACATAGCATAGTATTTACAATCTTGTAAAGCCACTAGTACGCGCAGCGTTTCAGGCAGGTCCTTCATCTAACATATAATTTTAAGTAGGTAAATTCTAGCAAAATTAATAAAATGATAAATACATTGCAAGAAAAAAAATGAGAAGAGAGAGATTAGTAAGTATATTAAAGCACATTGGTAAAATAAAGCTCTGATTGATTACATTGACAGCTTGATTGGTAATTTAAACAAGATTAATAGACACCATACAGCAGATTGACAGCACATATAAGAAGACAGCAATGATCGCAATGGTAAAGATGTTCGGATTGGGTACATAAAGATTGGGAGATTGGGTAGCAATAGATACAGTGCAATTTTAAAGCAAAAGGTAAAAAACTATGAAGATGAAATTAGGTACTTTTTAGTATTGTTTTTGAATGACCCAAAAGTTGTACAGCTTTTCAATTCAATAGGGAGTGAGTTCCATAGACTGGGTCCCTTTATTTGCATAGAGTGTTTACACAGATTAAGTTTGACTCTGGGGATATCAAAGATATATTTATTTTTGGTGTGGTGATAATGGGTCCTATTACATCTGTCTAATCAATGTAATAACCACAGGTCAGACACTGATTCATTAGTAAGACCTAAGAGCCCCACAAAAGCTCCTAAGAGACCTAAGAGTCCAATAAGTACTCCTAAGAGCCCAATAATTGCTCCCCAGAGTACAACTATTACTCACAAGAGAATAATTAACAAGCAAATGCAAACAGCAAAACCTTCACAACCTGTAGTTGCAGTTTCACCTAAACAGGTGACCCTTAAACGAACTGTAGGATGGGGATTATGTCTGTTTTGCAATCAAAAACATTTTCTGTACAAATGTACTAATTATCCTAATAGATACACAAGAATCAGACGACTCAAACAGTTACACAAATGTACTAGGTGTCTCAAATCTCATAATGTTAACAGCTGTGACACCCCACTGAACATCTGCAATAGGTGTAGAAGGGGCAAGCATCATGCTCCACTGTGCAAATTTGTCAAAACAAATTATTTCAACCCTAGAATAGGAGGTAGAGAATCTACACATGTACAGTGCAAGATCACCACTCGCGGACTATTTGATCAAGGATCCCAAAGAACTTTCATTACTCAGAAATGCAGAGGCACTTAACTTAAAACCAATCAGACAGGTAAAATTAAACCTGTCCGGGTTCATAAATCGAGGACCCCAAGAATATTCAGTAGTACAACCGCTCGTATGTCTAGGTAGTCATGTCAAGGCTATCCAAGCCATTGTTGTAGATTAAATACCATTTGACCTAAATATTAAGGGTCTAAGGTATACAACCAACTTCCTGCAGGAACATGAAATTAAATTGGCTGACAACCAGTTAACATCTGACAGCCTTAACAATGTAAATGTACTAGTTGGAGCAGACTACTATTACCAGTTCATAACTGGACATGTTAAACGATTGGGCATGAATATGCTCCAATCTGCATGTGGCTACTTACTGACAGGTAAACTTTTAAGCCTGAAGAAGCCTATACCTGTCAACAATAATAAATTAATCAGCAGTAAATCAATTCTCCAGCAACAAGATGAATGAGAAACCCAACTGAGTAATAAACCCAGATTGAATGTAGTACAATTAGTATTCGCCGAGATGTTTCATAGCTCTTAGAGGGAAATCAGTGGTCCATACCTAAACAGATACATGTCACAGCGACCAAGCCATTGAATCCACAGCAGACCTAGAATTATTCTCGACAAGTAATAATCGACCACACTCAGTCTCCCAGGTAATCAATAATATTAGGCTAGAGAATCTAGCACTCCCTAGGTAATAATATTAGGATAGAGAATCTAGCACCCAATGCATCCAGCATTCCTGAATTTAGCAATACTACGAAGTCATCAAACGACTTCTACACAAATAAATTCACTAGGAGCAAGGTCCATTATACCTGCGCTTTAGGTTTGCCAAGAAAACCTCATTTATTCAACATTTTCTGCACTAAGAGTTAGTGAAAATATTTGCATCAAATTTTGTCTGAGCTGTTTTTCTTTCGCTTCTGCTTATTATTGAAGGAGCGCAGCACGAGCAAAATTGCAAACTTACCAATATGTAAGTGAACCTACAGAGAACTAATAAACCCTGAAACGTTTAGGTTGGGAAAATGTTACAAATTATCTTCAAATAAGATTAATCGTAGCAATAATTAAATTTCCAGTAACCTTAGGTTTCCCATCGTTTAATGCAATACCATTAAACCATAAGCATTGTAACCTAACATGCTTAACGAGCTCAATACAGCTCACCCGTGAGTTAGTGGAACAATTGAGCGTTTTATTGTTCCCCCATGCGAATTCGAGCTCAATATTGCTCGTCATGATAATTGAACGCTTAAATGCTACCCCGCGCTAATTCGAGCTCAATACTGCTCACTATGTTAATCCGAGCACAATACTGCTCACCCTGTTAATCCGAGCTCAATACAGCTCACCCTGTTATTGAGCTCAACACAGTTCACCCTGTTAATACGAGCTCATTACAGCTCACTATGCTAATTCGAGCTCATTACAGCTCACAATGTTAATTCGAGTACATTACTGCTCACCATAATAACCTTGCAATTATTATTGCTCACCATTCAGCTAGAGTGACACTACTAACAATTAGTAAGGTATCACAATTAGCTTAGCCCTCTACTTAGGTAGATTAGAAATTAAAACCATCTATTTAGATAGGTATTAGGGACATTATTTTCGTCAACTGAGTACCAGCCTAGTCTGTTCTCACAATTGAACACAGTTGACTACTTCTAGAGATTGATTTAATAAATTCAATTTATCATCTAAAGTTGAGGATATATTAATGAGTTTCCAGTGATAAGCCTGTGAGCTATAATTTAATTAGATCATTAGTCAGAATGACTAAGCTACTAACCTCACTGTTGACTCAGAATCTTCCTTGATTTAATGAATAACATATTCAGTTCTCTTAATATTATATTATCTATAGCTAGTTAGAAACTTAGTTATACCATTAGTCAGAATGACTACAGCACGGCAGTGCATATTAAATCAAATTTCCTTATTTGAGTTTGGGGGTGACCATGATGCTCAGTGATGTGTTATTATCTAGTAACTCAACAGTAACAAGTCACAGCGACCCTAGACCGTGACCTTACTGCAGTATCGAAGTCTCCTTGATCTTGAATGACCCAATGATTTATAATACTTTAATTACTGTATAACAATGTAGAATACAACTTATACAATAATGTTATCAGTTCTTGAGAACATTTCCTGAGTTTACCTACAATTCAGCAACTATGTAATGCAACCAATGCATGTCACTGTGACCCTAGCTGTTGAGTCTACTGTAAGCTTTAGAGAGTTCTTGATTACAGATAATTTAATCATTTAATAGTTTCAATGTTAATTCATGTTCCCATAATGACTTAGGGGGCATAACTAGGTTAAATTAAAAATTGTTCAATTTACTTATAAATTTATTTTTGAAATGGTTATAGAAAGGGCTGCAACTGGTCCAAGTTTCACCATCACACCCTAAACAGAAAAGGAGAAAAAAAATACACAACATATTATGCAACGAATTTTCAACATTTTCAAATAATTTCAGGGAACACATATGTCAACTAAAATCATTTCTATAACACTCAGATATTAAAATTAGCACATAATAAAGGATTGTAGTGATCAGTTTTATCAATAAAGTGTTTAGTGCAATAATATAATTTTTCAAAGTTACCTTTCCAAAAATATGCAATATATGATGTTTATAAATTTTTATAAAATCAACAAATGGACTTTGGACTAAAATGTCTACTACGGTTTGTAGAAGCACAAACTCTACATATAAGGTGTAATTTGCATGTAAATTGATTAATAAATGAAAGCTATGAAGTACTTTGAAGTTGTAAATTACTTTCCTGAGTAAAATAAAGATCAAAGTTCGGCCACCTGTAGCTGAGCTTGACTTCGACAGATTTCGTTCATAATTGGCACCCTTGCAGATAGGCATCCATTGAGCAAGGTGTGCAAGTTTCATGCAAATCCCTTGATAACAAACGAAAAAAAAAAAATTGGCCAAAAAAAAGAAGAAAAAAAAAAGAAAAAAAAAAAATTTCCATATAAATATATTGCACATACATATTACAATTATTACAAGAGTTTGTGCTTCTACAGCACATAGTAGACATTTTAGTTGACACATGTGTTCCCTGAGATTATTTGAGAATGTTGAACATTCGTTGCATAATACGTTGTGTATTTTTTTTCTCCTTTTCTGTTTAGGGTGTGATGGTGAAACTTGGACCAGTTGCAGCCCTTTCTATAACCATTTCATAAATAAATTTATAAGCAAATTGAACAACTTTTAATTTATAACGATTTAAAACGATATGCCCCCTTAGTCACATCTGTACAACAGATTCGGGACATTCGTTACTAACGTACTAACTTACTAATCCATAATAACTTTGGAATGGGTACATCAGTACTCAGAACTGTGACTCGAGATGTCCTCCCCTGGAGTTATGTTGGAAATTTTCCAACACTAATACATCATTATTGTATTATAATACATCATTATTGTATTATAATACATCATTGTATTAACCCATAGTAATTACTAACACTACTAATATGTAGAATTAATTCAATTAATGTTTCTATTACAAAGCAATATACAGTACAACCTCGATTCAACGTACTATATGGTACCAACCCCAGTTCGTTGGAGCGTTGGATTCGTTGCAAGAGGTGACCTTCAGGAGGCGTTTGGTCAGTGTCTTTTTTTCTTGTAGACAATAAAAATGCATCATCATATTATATACTGTACCTATATATTTAGTAGTAGTAGGCATCCTTCAGTCTCGGGAGACTATGGAGTTGCGCCCTAGTTGTCAATCCTGGTGCAGCGTCTGGTGTGACTGATGAGGCCAATCCGAGAGTGGCAGTCCATCCCACACCGAGCACAAACGAAGTCCGATTCTGGTCTGTCTTCCTGGTTACCGGCTTTCCTTCTCTGTCTCTTTGCCTCCGATTCCTTGGCAAGTGACTCCTCGAACTTGGAGAGACCTCGTTGAACAGACTGCCTCCAGGCTGAACGGTCTGTAGCCAGTGTCTCCCATATAGCAAGATCGACGTCCATGGCTTTCAGGTCCCTTTTGCATACGTCTTTGTACCGTAGCTGGGGCTTGCCTACTGGACGCTTTCCCTGCCTCAGCTCTCCATACAGGAGATCCTTGGGGATCCTGCCGTCGCCCATTCGCACAACGTGCCCGAGCCAGCGCATTCGTCTCTGTTTCAGCATTGTGTACATGCTGGTGATTCTTGCTCTCCCCAAGACGTTGTTGTTTGTCACCTTGTCCTGCCAGGTGATGTCCAAGATGTGTCTAAGGCAGCGCATGTGGTAGGCATTCAGCCGTCTTTCCTGACGGGCGCGGAGTGTCCAAGACTCACTGCCATAAAGGAGAGTGCTCAGGACACAGGATCTGTAAACCTGAATCTTAGTATACTCAGTTAGCCTATTGTTGGCCCACACTCTCTTTGTCAGTTTGGACATGGTAGTAGATGCCTTACCGATGCGTTTGTTTAGCTCCGTATCAAGAGAGAGGGAGTCAGAGATTGTGGAGCCCAGGTACACGAAGTCGTGAACAACTTCCAGTTTGGAATCAGAGATGCCGATGTCAGGTGGGGAGTCCACTCCTTGTCCCATGACTTGTGTTTTCTTCAGACTGATGGTGAGTCCGAAAGACTGAGAGGCCTCGCTGAAGCGGGTTATGAGCCGTTGGAGGTCTTCAGCTGAGTGGGCAGTGACTGCTGCGTCGTCGGCAAAGAGGAAGTCGCGCAGACACCTCAGCCGAACCTTTGTCTTGGCTCTCAGCCTGGCGAGGTTAAAGAGCCTTCCATCCGACCTGGTCCGGAGGTAAATGCCTTCCATGACAGATCCGAAGGCGTGCCGCAGCATAACTGCGAAGAAAATCCCGAATAGGGTTGGAGCCAGTACGCAGCCCTGCTTTACTCCACTTCGGATGTCAAAGGCGTCTGATGTTAGGCCATCAAAGACCACGGTGCCCCTCATGTTCTCATGGAAAGATCTGATGATGCTGAGGAGCCTGGGTGGGCATCCGATCTTGGGGAGGATCTTGAACAGGCCATCCCTGCTGACGAGGTCGAAGGCCTTCGTCAGATCTATGAAGGCTACAAAGAGTGGCTGCTTCTGTTCCCTGCATTTCTCCTGCAGTTGTCTGAGGGAAAAAACCATGTCGATGGTGGACCTGCCAGCTCTGAATCCACATTGTGATTCTGGATAAACTCTCTCTGCAAGTACTTGGAGCCTCTTCAATGCGACTCGAGCAAACAGCTTTCCGACAATACTGAGGAGGGAGATTCCACGGTAGTTGTTGCAGTCGCCCCTGTCACCTTTATTCTTATACAGTGTGACGATGTTGGCATCCCTCATGTCCTGTGGCACCTCTCCTTCTTCCCAGCAGAGGCAGAGAATTTCGTGCAGCTCCATGAGCAGGCTACCTCTGCAGCACTTCAAGGTCTCAGCAGGAATGCCATCTTTGCCAGGAGCTTTACCAGAAGCAAGGGAGTCCAGGGCATCGCTGAGTTCTTCCAGGGTCGGTTCACTGTCGAGCTCCATTAACACAGGCAGACACTCAATGGCGCTCAGGGCATCTTCGGTGACCACATTGTCCCTGGCGTATAGCTCAGAGTAGTGCTCGACCCAGCGCTTCAGCTGCAGTGTCTGGTCCTGAATCACCTCACCAGTGGCAGATTTCAGAGGAGCGGTCTTCCTCTGGATTGGGCCGAGGGCCTGCTTGATGCCGTCATACATTCCCCTTACATTGCCTGTATCCGCTGCAGTCTGTATCTGGGAGCAGAGCTGGAGCCAATAGTTGTTGGCACATCGCCTGGCGCTCTGCTGCACTTTGCAGCGGACGGCCCGAAGGATCTGTAAGTTGCGCTGACTTGGGCAGGCTTTGTAGGCTGCCAAGGCGTTTCTCTTCTCTTCGATTACAGGTGTCATCTCTTCCGAGTGAGCCTCGAACCAGTCTGCCGACCTGCTGGTCTTCTTGCCAAAGGTGGAAATGGCAGCGTTGAACACAGCGTCTCTGAAGTGCTGCCATCTTTTACAGGCAGTGACCCCAGCTGGGCCAGGGAGAGCTTCCTCGAGCACGTGTGCAAAATCTTCCACCTTGTCCTGGTTGCGGGTCTTGGTGGTGTCGATGCGAGGTCTGCCCGCCTTTTTCGAGTGATGAATCTTCTTTGGTTGCATCTTGACCCTGCTACATACCAGGGAGTGGTCGGTGTCACAGACAGCACTCTGGTAGCTACGCGTAATCTTGACGCTGGGTAGACTTGCACGCCTGGTAAGAATCAGGTCAAGCTGGTGCCAGTGCTTGGATCTGGGGTGTCTCCAAGATACTCGGTGTTGAGGCTTTGTGCTGAAGAACGTGTTGGTGACACAAAGACCATGAAGGCAGCAGAGTTCTAGCAGACGTTGCCCGTTCTCATTCATCCTTCCTATGCCGAATTGACCCAGGCAAGTGGGCCAAATGTTGTGCTCGGCACCCACTCTGGCGTTGAAGTCGCCGAGGATGAACAGTGGCTCCTTTACAGGGATTCTCGCTATGACTCTGTTGAGGTCATCGTAGAATTTTTCCTTTGCCTCTGCTGGAGAAGTCAGGGTTGGTGCATATGCACTAATTACATTGACTGGTCCTGTTTGGGAGTACAGTTGCAGAGACAGAATTCGTTCGGTTTCCCCCATCGGTGGCATAATATGTCCCAACAGTGCATTCCTGACGGCAAATCCCACACCATGTTCTCTGGTCTCATCTGGAGGTTTTCCTTGCCAGAAGAAAGAGAAGGTCCTCTCTCTCACAGATCCTGATCCCGGGAGCCTGGTCTCTTGGAGAGCAACAATATCCATCTGCAGCTTGCTCAGCTCCCTATCGATGATTGCTGTTTTTCGGGCGTCATTGATTTCTTGCAGGTCGTCAGAGAAACCTGGTGTCAGTGTCCTGACGTTCCATGTGCCCAGCTTTAGGGCAGTTGATATTTTCTTCTTTGGTTTGGTATTGCTTGGTGCAAAGTTGTCGGGCCGCTTGTCAGTTTTCACCCTAAACCCCACGCACCCAGTGAGGTTAACGGACCGTGGCGAGGCAACACCTTATTGGCTGGGGTTTGCCCAGCTTGAGGCGGGCGGTAGCTGCCCAGTGGGGCGCGATGACCCCTCCCACCGTCGGAAGCAACCCCTGGCGTCACACTCTTCGCCAATCGAGCAGAAGACTTAAAACCGGTAGACTGTCGCTTCCCGTGTTGGTTCGACGCTGTGAGGCGAAGCTGGAGTGTCCTCTCCAGGGCGCAAAGCCTGGGTAGGTAGATATGGAGGAGAAGCTGTTACCCATGCAGCAGGTCCCCCCTCTCCACGTTGCTGAAATTATCCAATAGAGGCAAATGCCAATACGCATGGTTCCAGCAACGTCGCAGGAGCTGCCAGAACGAGGTCGACGTCAACAACGAACTGCCTTAGGGGCTCCAACTCCGGATTTTTCCTCGAGGTTGACTCCTGAAGCCTTCCCAAAAACAAGGGTATGGCCGCAAGGCAGCGGAGGTTTAAAATCAGGGTTTTCCTTCCCCTTTTATATATATTATTATATATATATATATATATATATATATATATATATATATATATATATATATATATATATTATATATATATATATATATATATATATATATATATATATATATATATATATATATATATTTTATATATATTATATATATACCTATATATTATTACTCTACTAACTAATACTGTGTTACATTTGTTATTTACCTTATTGTTGGAGTTATGTCCATCTTGAAATCTCATGGAGTTGTGAATACTGTACAGTAAATACATACTGTAGTGTATTATGTTATTAACATTGTGTTGAGTAGTTCTGCTGTATGTTGAGTACTACAATACAGTTTATGAAAACTATTGTACACCAAAATTACTGCAACTTCAATATAACACTATGTTTGATTTGTCAAGAGGCTGGAGTGTTCATTCTGTGATTTTGTTGGACATATCTGCACAATCAAGGAACATCCGTGAACTATGTCGGCCCATGCACTCATTGTGATGGCTGACTGGAGGGTGGATGGGCAGGCAGGCAGGGATGGAGAGGCTGAAATGTAGGCAGGGAGGGATAGGCTGGGAGGGAGGGAGGCAGGCAGGCAGAGCTTGGGAGGGAGGCAGGCAGGCAGGCAGAGCTTGGGAGGGAGGCAGGCAGGCAAGCAGAGCTTGGGAGGGAGGCAAGCAGGCAAGCAGAGCTTGGGAGGGAGGCAGGCAGGCAGGCAGAGCTTGGGAGGGAGGCAGGCAGGCAAGCAGAGCTTGGGAGGGAGGCAGGCAGGCAAGCAGAGCTTGGGAGGGAGGCAGGCAGGCAAGCAGAGCTTGGGAGGGAGGCAGGCAGGCAAGTAGACCTTGGGAGGGAGGCAGGCAGGCAGAGCTTGGGAGGGAGGCAGGCAGGCAGGCAGAGCTTGGGAGGGAGGCAGGCAGGCAAGCAGAGCTTGGGAGGGAGGCAAGCAGGCAAGCAGAGCTTGGGAGGGAGGCAGGCAGGCAAGCAGAGCTTGGGAGGGAGGCAGGCAAGCAAGCAGAGCTTGGGAGGGAGGCAGGCAGGCAAGCAGAGCTTGGGAGGGAGGCAGGCAGGCAAGCAGAGCTTGGGAGGGAGGCAGGCAGGCAAGCAGAGCTTGGGAGGGAGGCAGGCAGGCAAGCAGAGCTTGGGAGGGAGGCAGGCAGGCAAGTAGACCTTGGGAGGGAGGCAGGCAGGCAGAGCTTGGGAGGGAGGCAGGCAGGCAGAGCTTGGGAGGGAGGCCGGCAGGCAGAGCTTGGGAGGGAGGCCGGCAGGCAGAGCTTGGGAGGGAGGCAGGCAGGCAGAGCTTGGGAGGGAGGCAGGCAGGGAGAGGCTGGGAGGGAGGCAGGCAGGCAGAGCTTGGGAGGGAGGCCGGCAGGCAGAGCTTGGAAGGGAGGCAGGGGAGGGAGGCAGGCAGGCAGAGCTTGGGAGGGAGGCAGGGGCTGGGAGGGAGGCAGGCAGGCAGAGCTTGGGAGGGAGGCAGGCAGGCAGAGGCTGGGAGGGAGCCAGGGAAGGAGAGGATGAAGATGGCTTGATGGATGGATTGATGGAAGGATGGAGGGAGGGATGGAAGGATGAATTGAGGAATGAATGGATGGATGATTTGAGGGAGGGAGGGAGGGATTGATGGATGGAGGGAGCAATGGAGGTATGGGTGTTTAGTTGAGGGCAGAGACAGCGTGTGTATGGGCTGCAGGGGTTGGGCCGGTGAGGGGGGGGGGGTGTCAGTGGTAGGGAAGGGACCGGCTCGCTGATAACC